>NC_052471.1:28582092-28630058 GCF_009730915.1 Dioscorea cayenensis subsp. rotundata | reverse complement strand
TGTTTTTCTGTTATTCTATAACCTAGAAATTGTTCTCAATATTTCCGTTCCCTTTGATTGAATTTTGCTTACAAAGTACAGCATATTGTGAAAATTTCTAACTTGGTCTCCTACCGCATTTGGTTTCAAATTTCAAAAATATTTTCATTTTCCTTAATCTATGATTTTTTTGCACATCCTGGTTTAAATTGTATAAAGAATTGAAGATCAAGTGACGCAACAATTAGTAGCGGAGTAAACATGTATACTGTACGACCAGAACATCAGAATAAATGCGGATGGATAGATTGATTCACAAACTTACGCTAAAGATTCTTTTCTGAAATTGACGCAACAGCTCCATAACTTGTTCAACCATGCAACACATCTCAAGTTACATAATTCATAAAATGGCTGCGGTCAACTGGTTCCAACTTTGCACTCTTAAAGAGTTTGCATGAGATGGACTGATTGGACCTGTTAAGGAGCTGCTGTGGCATGGGATGGATGTTAAAGATAGAAACTTTAATTTTTGGAAAACTTGTGAGTAGGATTTTGAGGAATAAAATTTGTAACTTGACAAAGTATCTGATGTAGAACAAATGTCAAACTAACAATCAAAAGAGAAGTGATATTTTCACTTTTCAACCAATTTTTAGCAGCTCTTGCATGAAAATCCTTCTATAGAGCTAAAAGATTAATGATAAAAAAAATAGGGGAGATGCTCAGCAGTCATTCCATTCCTCTTCCAACAAATCTCTAAGCTTCTCTGAGCTTCTCTGAGTTTCTCCCCGGTTCTTTGTTTCCCCTCTTGCCATGGCAGCGGGGACCATAATCCCCGACCTCCTCCATCCCATCCCTCCCTCCATCTTGGGCTCAAAGTGCCTCCAAGGTTACATCCACCCAAGAAACCTCTCCCACTGCACAATCCTGCGATTCTCAACAAACTCAAAGAATCTACTTCAGATTTCATTAAAGCTCGGACAATGATACCTTGAATCGAGCTCGCCTTCGTTTCCAACACTCACTCTTTGGCAAGTTTTTTTGGTAAACCTCCTCTGTTTGAACAAGTGAAAGACCTTTTCTCTTGAAGAAATGGGAGAACATTGGGGAAGTTCGATCTCGGATTTACCCTAATGGCTTCATCCTTATTCGTTGTGCTAATGATAATGTCTTACGGCGCCTTCTCTACGAAGGTCCACGGACCATCAATGGTATTATCTTGCGACTATCTCCTTGGCGCCCTTACTTGAACCTTCTTTCGCTCAGTGACTACTGCGGCAATCCGGATCAACTTCATAATCTTCCAATTGAATTACGGGTGGTGATACCCTTGAAACCGTTTCCGGTCATCTTGGAAGGCTTACGAAAATCGATGAACTCACTCTCTCTCTTACCCGAGACCAAATACGCTAGAATTTGCCTTGAGCTGGATCTTTCAAACCACTCGGCAAGGGTTTTTGGCTTGGAGATGATATCCATCGTGTCTTTGTTGTGGTTCGATATGAGCGTCTTCAACCCTTTTGCTACTCCTGTGGAGTGATTGGCCATGGCTCTAGCTCCTGCAGTCGGAATCCGATGGCAGGGAAGGCGAAAGTCTCTGACCCTCTCGAAATCTTTGAGAGAAGGAGGTTAGATCTTGATCCCCCTTCCCATGGATCTTTGGAACTTCCGTCCGAGATCCTGTTCCCCGCTTCTTGATTAGCATGATGGCGGTGCTTTGTTTGTTCTGATAATTACGTGAGTGATTCGACTTGGTCCTTGGCTTCTCGTTTCTGCCCGGCGAGGTGACCCCGTTCCCGTGGCGGTGGTGCTCGCACCCCTAGCGTGAGCGTTGGAGCAGCGACGCTCCGAGCAGCGATGACCGCTCGTCCAGGGAGTTCTGATTCGTGGTACGCGTGGCGGCTTGCGGGCGGTTCGGTGGGCGGCGTCCCTCTCCCCCCCCACGTTGCCGACTCCCTCAAGTCTGCGAACAGCTATTCTCTCGCCAACCCTTACACCTCGACATCGTTGATCCCTCCGTTGCTTTATCTATTCGCCTTGGGACCCTAACACGCTCCATCCCGAGGGACTCCTCGGGACCCTTCTTCTTCCACTTTGTCTGCCCTCTCACGTCATCTCACATTCCACTTTGGAGAACCCACCCTACGACACTCTCCCGGGACTCCCACTCACCTGCTGCTAAAGAGAGTTGACTCGTCGGCATCCCTCTCCTCCCCCCATCCTTTTTGACCTCTTCCTCTGCTAACCCTTCTTTCAAACCTCCTAGTCCTAATCCGAGGCACTCGAAACTTGTATCTCAGATTTCGGTTTGCTCTTGATGGCGGTTCTATGGATGAAGACTACGAGCGAGGATCTTTGTGTCTTGATGCTTCGATGACCCGGATGTCGGGAAGAAGATGAGCTGACGACCACATGACCTTGGACCCGATTACCCGGGAAGAAGCCCGGCGTGTTGCTCTTGTTCGCGAGGGCCCTCTCCTGATGTAGAATCCCAAAAGAAAGGGCGTTTGGAGCTGGGTGGTTCCAGTATCCATTGATTTCCTCTTATCCTTTCCTTCAGGAAGTTGTCTTCTTTTTCCTAGTTTTTGATGAGTACTAAAAAAATTCTTTCTTTGGAATTGCGGGGGTCTCTCTTCCGGGAAACCCTCGCCCGCACTTTTAGATTTCTTCGTCAAAATGACCTAGCTATCCTCTGTCTTGTGGAAACCGAGCAAACTACATTCGTGTTGGTAAGTTTTTGTTCTAGACTCTCCAAATCTTGGGAGTGGGCCGCCATCCTCTCGAAGGGTTCTACGGTGGTATAGTTGTTTCTTTGGAAAAAAAGGTTTGGAATGCAGTTACTCCTATCGCCTATTCTCGTCGAGTCCTTCATCTGGTGATATCCTCCAACTTTTTATCTAATGTTATTATCTCAGTTGTTTATAATTCTAACCGGGCGTCTTCCCATTGCTCCGTTTGGTATGAGCTTTCCAAAAATCTCTTCTCTTACGTCTCCCTTGGCTTATTATTGGAGATTTCAACACTATTTTTGCTCCCGTGTGAGCATAAAAGGCGACCGTTTCCATTATTATTCTCATAAAGCTTCTTTTTCGTGGTTTTTATCAATAATAATAATTTATTCGATCTCGATAGCTCCGGATCCCCTTTTTACTTGGTGTAACAATCAGCAGGGTCTCGCTCGTCGGTGGGCACGACTTGATCGTTGCATTGTTAACCTCGATTGGATTTCTTATTTTAAAAACTACTCTCTTCGTCATCTTTCTCGCGAGTTTTTTCGGATCATTCTCCTCTTGCCTTATCTATTTCTTCTCATGACTCTTCTAAAATGCTACTTTATTCGATTTGAAAACTATTGGTTGGATTTTGTTGGTTGCCATAAATCTATTCGCGATGCCCTTCTATCTCCTTCTCATGGTAACCCCCTACATGTACTGACACATCTTTTATCCTGTATCAGATTTAAACTTAATATTTGGAAGAAAACTGGCGTTAATTCTCTTGAGCAGGATCTCCATCAGACTGAGACTAATATTTCCATTTTAGAAAGCTTGGATGACAATCTTGTTTCCCAATCTCATTTGTCAAGCCAGTATGCTAGACTTGCTTTGCGATTGAGCGCAAATGTCTATTAAGTGGGCCCAGGCGTGCTCGTCTTCTCGGGTTAGCGATGGTGATAAAAATACGCACTTTTTTCATAGCGCTGCCCGCATTCACTCTCACCACAACTATATCTCTCAGATCATGGACTCTTTCCGGTAACGTCTATTCGACCATTCGGTATTGAGCGAGCCTTTGTGGATTTTTTTATTCTAACCTTTGGATGTAGCGATTCTTGCACCAATGACAATTTACATAATCTCATACATGCTTTGCCTGATGATCTCCCTTCGGTTTCTATCGAGGGTGGTATTCACCTTATTGGGAAGTATCTAAAGAAGAAATCTTTCTTGCTCTTCTCGATCTCCCCTCAGGTAAGTCCCCAGTCTGATGGCTTTCAATCTTGAATTTTTTTCGGTTTTTGGGATGATGTGGGTGATTACATCGTTGATGCTATCAAACACTTTTCTCCATACTTCTAGTCTCCCTCCCTCTTGGGGTAGAACCTATATCACTCTTGTCCCTAAACACTCCAATCCTAGGTCGGTTTCGGATTATCGTCCCATCTCGCTTTGCAATGTTTGTTATAAAATCATTTCAAAAGGTCCTCTCGAATAGACTCAAGCACTGTTCTCCCTATGCTTATAGGTAGAGAGCAAAGCTGGGTTTATCTCGAGACGAGGTGCCTTTGATAATGCTATAAACTGATCGGGAGGTGGTTCATTCTCTTGAGGCCGACCTTTCTAGTCCCCCTAGGATGATAGTTAAACTTGATATCGAAAAAAAGCCTATGATACTATTAACTGGAGTGCAATTCTTGCTACCCTCACTAAAATGAATTTCCCTGATCAGTGGATTTCTTGGATTCGAGCTACTTTTACTTCTTCTTCTTTCTCTATTCTTGTGAATGGAACTCCCTCTCCTTGGTTTTCCTCTTCTAGGGGAATTCGTCAAGGAGATCCCCTATCTTCTTATCTTTTTATTCTAGTTGCCCAAAATTTCTCTGCTATTTTGAATCGTGCCCTTTCTATCAACTTGATCCCTGGTTTTGACCAGAATATTCACCCCAATTTCAACCATTTGATGTTCGCTGATGATATCATATTGGTAACTCGAGCTACTAGGTCTGTAGCTCGTAATATCAATCTTTGCCTTTCTATTTATAACCGATTAACTGGCCAACGTCCCAACAATTCCAAAACTCATATCTATCTTCCTTCTTGGTTTAATAAAAGGGTCGCGTCCAGTATTTGTTCCATTACTGGCTTCTCTCTAGCCCACTTTCCCTTCTCTTATTTAGGTTTTCTCATTTCTCCTAAGAAGATTAGTGTCCATTCTTACAAACCATTGATTGATAAAATCAAGACTCTGTGCTCTCGTTGGAAAACTTATAAATTATCCTCTGCTGCCAAATCCATTCTTATTAATTCCACTATTCTTTCAATCCCAAACTATATTCTTTCTGCCTATCCTGTTCCTGATTCGATCCTTCACGAAATCACTAAGCTTGTCAGGGATTTTTTTTGGTTCAAAGGGGGCAATGGAAAGGGCATCCATGCAGTGAATTGGAGTTGTATCGCGATAATAAATCGAGGGGCTTAGGTCTTACGCAACCTCATTCATGCTAAGATTTCTCTTATGGCGAAAAAAATGTTTTTCAAGTATCTTAATTCGGATAGCATTTTTTTGGGTCAACATTGTCCGCCATAAGTATGGTTGCTTGAATCTACGGGCTGATGCTATTCCTAGTAGCATTTGCTCTGGATCTTTCGTGGCATCGTACATGCGGCCATGATTACGAAACATAACCTTTGGATTAAAATTTTTAATCCAATCCAAACTTCATTTATGCTTGATCCTTGGTTATTTGATGTTCCTCTAGCTTTCAAACCTACTTTCTTGAATATGGACATTGTATCTAATGATGTTGGGTTTACTGAGCTTATTGTTAATGACCATTGGAATCAAAAGTCTTCTTGCTTTTAATCTTTGGTGATCTCCTCGGTCCTTTGATCCCAACTTCTTGTACCCCCTAATTATTCTAGTGATAATTTTTTTGGAGTGCGGTTTCCTCGAGTCATCTAATGTGAATCTCTCTTCTACTATCTACCATCACTTGAACCTTCATTCATCTGGAACCTACGAGGTGGTATGGTTGGACAAAACTTTGGAAGCTAAGTGTTGCTCCAAGGGTGAAACATTTTATTTGGCTCATGTTGCATGGTAAAATCTCTACTCTCGATTTCTGAACGAGCATCAATATCGGCCCTAGATCTACTGTGTGTGTTTTGCAAAATCGAGTATGAATCTATTGATCATATTTTTCCTTGATTGTCGTTGGACCCAGTTGTGTGGAATATGCTTAATCAACACCATTGTACTCATATATCATTCCCGGATCCTATTTACTGCGTTTGTTGGCTTCTTGAGTATAATTATTCTATCTATACTATAGTCGTCATTGCGGCTTGTATTTGGCTTATTTGGAAAGCTTCGTTGTGATGCTATTTTTTTAGCAATGTGACTCCAAGCTTTAATCTTATTGCTTCTAAAGCTGCTGCCCATGTTCAAGAGTTTTCTCAGGAGAATTCTTCTCACATTGGCCGGAAGCTCCTCCTAAATAACTTCTCTCACATCAATGGACTTATTCTCTTCTTTGCTTTCAGTTGGGCAGACAACTCCAAAACAGGTAGGTTGGGCTTCTTCGTCTCCAACTATACTTATTCCATTTTTTGTGCAGGTTGCTGCACTTTCTCTGCTGAATCCTGCCTTGAAGCATCCATCAAAGCTCTCCAACTTGCCATCAGATCTTCTCTTGACCGGCAATTTGACATCAAGCGTATATTACATTGTTGTCCTGCTCTCTCCAGCTCATCTGCTGCTTGGCGGGAATCCTGGCTGGTTGGCGTGTTGATCATGATATCTACGTCCTCAACCACTGTTCTTCACCTTGCTTTGGAAATCCTCCATTGGTCTTCATCCCTCCCTCACGGAATGCTCCTGCGGTTTGGTCTTGCTTTCTCATGGCAGCAACAATCATCTTCTCTGTCTTTTTCCTCTCTGGCGAGACTTGCCCCGTTGGATCATGAAATTATTTTTCAGATTTTTGGTTTTTATTTCTAATTTTTTTCTCTGTTTTTGATTATTTGTATTGTCTTACTTCTGGGTTTGTTAGTGTGTTTGACAATAGCTAAAGAAGATAATGGAGAAAAATAACTTTTTTAAGCCTAAGAGATGTCCTAAAAGTAGCGAAAACATTAATTATAAAACTGCAAACAAGTAAGATCTATCATTGAATCCGTTAACATAAATAGGTCTTGTATCCTAAGATAGAAATTTCATTATTGGTGACTAAGAAAGTTCCTCTATCCTATTTAAGCTTTTCCTCTTTAAATAAGTCTTGTCGAATTTAGGATGATCATGCCGCTTAGTGGATCTACATCTTCGACATTTGTACTTTCCTTATTATGTGCTGAAACATGGTGGATGTGCTCAAATTTGTTCTAATGAATGTAAGTGTTTATTGATTTTTTAAGTCTGCGGTTGGCCTTGTCTTTGGTACCATGGGTAATTCTAGTTTTCCTTCTCTTGAATAGATAATCTTTATTTTTCTCTCTCCCTCTCACACATCATTTAAATAACGAAGTTACATAATGCCAGCTTGGTTTTCTAACAACAGTGTCTTGAATTTCATATAAGCTTCATATTCTGTTGTGTCAAACAACACTTGAAGTCCATTTTTCTTCTTTTATGAGGAACTGTGTATCGGAATTTTTAGGATCAATATCTCAACTATATCTTTTGGTTGATTTTAGTGAAATTTTCACCAAATCTATTCTTTCTTTGGTTTATATCCCCAAACTCATAATGGTCACCTTATTTATTATTTTGCATTCTTTTTAAATGTTTGTTGACCTATTCAGATTTCTTGAATCTACTGCTCTTACTTTCTGATACAGCTATGGACCAAGCCAAACCCCAACTCTTGGGTTTTGTGTGCAGCGGTATTTGCAAATTACTACATTTAAACCTGAGAAGTTCTGGTCTTTGAACTTGCATGTAATAAAAGATGGCTATGAACTTCTTTTAGAATGGGACCGGAACAAAGTATTTGATCAGGAAGTGAGGTTCTATTTTCTCCTGCCTCTTTCATCTCTTCTACCTCTTATCTGTGATCTTCTTGATATGAATAATTTATTTTTCTAAATTTCAGGTTGCTATGTTGTTCCAAAAACTAGTTTCTGATGACGGCAATCTAAAAGTAATAGATGTATCTACAAAAGACGAATCGAAAAGTCGGCCTTGTGGCCTGAACAGAGTGAACTTGTTGAAGGTTAGTTACTGGCTCTGATTTTCGTAATTCATAACTGTTTGGATTTTAAGAGTTTGATGAATTAAACATATCTGATGAGGATTTTAGCCATGAAAATGTTTGTCCATTCATTAGTTTGTTTGTGTGCGCTATGTGTAGAGGGATCTTAGCTATGAATGAATTGTCTGCAAATAGGAACTTTATATGAAATGCTATGTCTGCAAATAGCAAAGTTTTTGAAAGGGTTTGTCTGCAAATCACAATTTTATGCAGTGCGTCTGCAAATATCAACACTGTGCCTGGTGTTCTCTCTTTCAAAACAATCTGCAGAAAGTAACTTCGAGTTTTAACAGAAAACCTGCAGAAAATAAGTCTAACCAGTCTTATTATGTTGGTTTTGGGTTAATTTTAAGAATGGTAAGGAAAACATCCTTTTAAAAGAACCATTTTCTTCACAGTTCACTTCTGTGTACATTTGTAAGATATTACAGGACTAACAATATCGTGTATGAGCATATGGATAGTGTTGTTATATGGTTCACCTAACATGAGGGAGGGATGAGTGATGGCGTGAATGGCAATGTATGCATCATAGGGCAATGGCTTGACTGCATGTGATAGTAGAAAGGCTTTTCAACCTTATAGTATTGAATTATAGATTTTTCATTTGAGCAAACCACAGATGAAAAATGCAAAAAGTTAAGGATATCTTCTGATGATACTGAACTATACTTAGCTCGTTGTTTCAGTCTTCTTGTGGCATATATGATGCATGAGCTTCTCATGATCTCGGATGTTCAGAGGTTCATAGTTTCTAGAAGCGTTGGAGTATTGATGAATTACATATATATATATATATATATATTTTAATGAACTTAGTATGGCTTGAACCCTCATGTATCATTCAGTGATACTAGTGTGATCCACAAGTGCACAGTTGTCAAATAGTAATAAAATTATCGTTCCCACGGGGACTAAATTGCAAATTACTGAATAATTGCATTAAGATTATCTAGACAAACAAACTAAGTGGAGCGAGAAAAAAGAAGAAAAATTGAATCAAATAAACTAAAATCCTACAATTAATAAAAGCTAAAGTTGATTAAGGATAATGGCTTGGGAAAATTCGACTTTAAATTATGCTAGGATCGGGGTTAACCACAAGGAAGGCTAAAGACTTTACTATGAACTCTTCTTGGTTTGGTCTAATTTACCTCAAAGGTGGATCGTCCTTAAATACTTGCTATCCTCTTTCAAGATATAACAAAGTGCTTAACCTACTCTCATGGTGATTAAACTTAATTTAACCCTATGAGTTATGCGACAATTCAATGGATCCTCAAGAAACCTTAATTCAAGATTCTAGGTTTGGTTCTAAAACTCTAGTATCAAAGTTCACCTCTCAATCCATCCTTTGACACCTAAGTTCATGCAATTGAAAGAATTCAAAATCAAAAGCATTAAGTTCTTTAAAATCAAATCGAAATTAATCAACCATTTACAAAGAACATAAATTCAGAACAAAACATCTTTTACATTCCTTGGCTAATCCCAATCCTAGAAAGAAAGGTTCCACTCCTCCATGTTCAAGATACAATCCATGGACATTGATCTTAACATTTGACAAGAAAATTCAAAGTTTTAAAAGAAAAGGAACTTCTTATCCCTGCTTGACGATCGACGAAACGATGTGAATCCAAGCTTGATGTTCTTTTTTCTCCCCTCTTTGTTCCACTATTGATATCTTCTCTTGTCTCTGTGGAGATTGCTTCTCTTTTCACCCTAGCTGTCCTTCCCCTCTTCTTTTCTTTCATTCTCTACGGCTAGGGGTTTTTTTTTATGTCACAAAACACCAGTGGTTTCAGGTAACATGGGCCGCTTGTGTATCTTTCTGATTTTGATTTCTGAACCTCTGCATCAGCACCAAGCACACCCATGCTAATTGACATAGGCTAGGCGTGTTTCTTAATTTGCTTTACATTCCCTTCTTGCTTTATGGTCCTCCATCTCTTGCTTCTTGTTTTATCTTCTAAAATGCATCAAACATATGTAGATTTGGGGTCGAATTCTGCTCACCTGTATGAAAATTAATCGAAAGCGGTATTTCGAATGAGGAGAATGAAATCCATACAGAAATCATGTAAAATTTCATGATTAAACAACAAATAAGACCAAATTAATATTAGGATTTCATGCAATTTCTACACTTATCAGATACCTAACAGTAAGTACTCCTAGGTGAAAAATGAAAGTGTATTTTTGAAATTAGGTTGTGGCTAAAATGTGTTGTTTTTTTAGAAGGTTTGTGCTGCATTAAAGAATTTTGTGGGAATGATATTAGTTCATAATATAGTAACAATTGAATGACCTGGTTTGATTGAGATTGCTGATTGCATGTCAGCAAGCTATGCGTGGATGTTAATTAAGGATTGTTTCAAACAATTATTTTCAATTAACTGGTAACTTGAGAATGCTTGATTTTCCTTTAATGGCCCTAAATCTTTTGGAGTTTATTATTTCCACTTTATTTGTTGATAGTGAATTGTGAATCCTTTGATTGTTGTTTGAAATGAAATTGGTCTCTAGTGTTATTATTATTTCATTGTCTTCAGGTTGCATCAAGTGCATTGGGGTTGGGACCTCACACAGCAATGCAACTAGCTGAGCGGTTGTATACTCAAGGTTGTCAGTCTTGATCTCATTCAGTGACTAATATACTATTGTTTCAGCTGCCTGTCTGATTTTAATGCCTTTTCAGTCTTTGAGTGTCAATATTGCAACATTCATGTTTTAAGATATGGCCTAGGAGTTACATAGCCACAAATGTAAATCTGTATCTTACTTTCAGCTGAATTTTTTCAGAATTTCGCCCACATGAAGGTCCTGTTGGATATCAAAAAACACATAAAATATGTGAATCTTTTGTGTTGCTTCTATGTTTAAAACTTACTTTTCTTTTCACTAGAATCAAAAGCAGCAAATTTTTTAATTTGTACAACTTTTTCATGTAACCATCTATGGAATTTGTGCGAGCAGGATACCTCTAATTTGAATATCTAATCTTCATCTAATACATTTTTTGTGAGTTCCCCACTACTTTTGTTTGGCTCATAGTAAGTTGCGAATTGTCTAAATTCTCGACTGTTTTGTGTCTTGGTTTGATGTGATCTCGGTCTTAGACTTATGCTTTCTCTTCTGGGATGACATCTTTAGTTATCCACGTACAGAGAGCACAGCATATTCTGCTTCATTTGACTATAGAGGCACTCTTGGAGCGCTACAAAACAATCCTTTGTGAAGCAGTGATGTGCGTGCAATACTAGCTGATGGTTTCCATAAGCCACGATCAGGTTCTGATGCAGGTGACCATCCTCCCATTACTCCAATGTGGTCAGCAACTGAAGATATGCTTGGAGGTGACTCTTGGAGGCTTTACCAATATATTTGTCAGCATTTCATTGGTAGCCTAAGTCCTGATTGCAAGTACACAAGGTTATTGCTGTTTCTTCACCTGCATAATATTAGATTACTTTACAAATATCTGCAATGTTTCTTAATAGTCACAACTACTCTGATTCTTTTGCGTTATTCTTTTTCCATGGTTGTTATTTTTCTATTTAGTTGCCTGCATTATCCACACAAATTAGTTAAATCTAAATTTGTAGCATGACAGGTGAATCAAGTTGAGTAGGGTACTGTCGTGCTCATAAGTGACCATGATTATCAATAACTTCTTTTATGTAGACTGATTGTTGAAGGCTCCTATCCAACAGAATCTGTTATTAAGAAAGCAATAAAAAATCATACTTACAGTATTTGAGGCAATGCGAGGGATTGAATACCGTAAAATCACATCATGTATGCTATTGGTCTTTAAGAAAACCAAATATTTTCATATCTTTCTGATTCATCTGTATGAGGAAAACACGTTTAACAACCCTCAAAATGTAGTTTCCCGTTCCATCTCCCAAGCTCGTTTCTTTCTTTTTCCTTTTCCCTTTCTTGACTTCTCGTACCTATTTGCACGATTGCGAAATCTTTGCACCTAAAAGGTGAATTGGATCCCATTTAAGTGAATATGAGTAGGATTTAGGGATCTTCATACTCAGCAAGAAGCACTTAATATGCAATAGTTGGATGCTTAAAACCACAACCTTAATCTAGGAAATCTGGCATATTCCAGTAGAAAAATGATGACCAACAGAATCCAAAAACGAAAAAGAGATTTCTAGCTGGATACATCTGAACATAAAAATAAATTATCATTCTCATTTTAACAGTGTTCAAGACTTGTTTTGCAGACCCTTACCTTTCTAGACAAGGAATGTTAAATCATGAGTTTATTTCGACTAATGAAGACTAAATTTACTTATTTGATAAAAAATCTAATTAACCAATTGATTGACATATCAGGAACAGTCCAAACTTTCAAAGAATTCATTTTTATTTTTCCAAATATTTACTACTGGACATATTCCAATCCTCTTCCCCAGACCAAGAAAACTTTGCTAACAAGATGAAGGGTCAGTATGTATCATAAGTAGTTGGATTGAAGTGATGAAAATCTGAAATTAGATTATTTGTATACCTGTAACTAGTTCTCTCTTATGTTTTTGAGGTTTTTCCTCTGATATTTTACAAGTCTAATTCCTTGTAGCAAGAAAATGTTCGTCATGCTGTTGATATCATCAACCTTCTTTCGGCACTTCTCATAGTTGGCGGTAGCCTTGTCCATAATCACCTCTTATCTGCATGCATTGCGAGAACTAAATATCCTCATGTTAGTTTTAGGGATGATGCTAGGTTTAAGCAGTTTCAGTTATTAAGGGCTCGGCTCCTTCCTGGTTGCATTAGATCTATATTGGTCATTATTCAAGATAGTTTTCATTTAAACTCCATGAATATCACAAGTATGTCTAGAAAATTGTTTGCTTATTGTCCAAATCTAGTATGAACATGACAAACTACTAGGCCAACACAGGTCACTGTAGCTTTGGGTTTGTGCCAACATCAAATGTAACTGAATTATCGTGTTGTTAACAATAATAACTAACAGTAAATTTTATTGCAAACAAAATCACATTCTATGTTAGCACCTTTCTCTTCCTCATATTGTCAAAAAAATTGCTTAAACATTGATTAATGACCTTTGTTAAACCATTGGTTTGAGATTGGCAGGCTCTAGACAACTTTATGCTGTTAACCCTTTAGGAGGTTTTCTGATGATAAATCTAACGCTGCCCCTATAAACTGGTAACATCATGTTATTAGTTTAATACAAAGGGAGTATCTCTCTATCAATGTAATATGGTAGTGCAACTTGCATCTGTATTGTTTCGAGAGTAGCCTTATGATAGTTCATTGTCATGGATTGAATTTTTTGTCCTGAAAACTATTCATTAACATCTTCTGTTTCACATGAGATAATGCCTTTTATGATTATTTTAGGACAAAAGTAGAGTTTTCAGCTGGTGGAGAGCTGTTCCATTGCATTGGGCAGCATGTTACATCTAAAGGATTCACATCAATCATGCCTTGGATGGAAGTTAGTGAGAAACTTATCCCTCGGTTCATGGTGGGTGAGAAAATCAGTATCATAAAAGTTGAAATATATGAGGTAGATCTTCCAACTTTCTGTTTGCATGGCCTTCTCCTTCAGCTTGAGCATTAATATTTCTAATCATCATGACTGTCAATCAATTCCAGGGAATGACGAGCCCCCCAGATTACCTTAGTGACAGTGAGCTAATCTCTCTTATGGAAAAGAATGGTATTGGCACGGATGCATCCATTCCTGTACACATCAATAATATCTGTGAACGGAACTATGTTCAGGTTGTAAACTATATGCTACTAGGATAAATGTGCTCATTTTATGCTTCTGTTGGAGTTCATATGTTAAATACATAAGATGATGTATGAATCTTGGGTATAACCATTTAAATGTGCATTCATTTTGTTGGTTTAAGCTAACCTTTTTATCTTTCATTTGTGCTTGAAGGTCAATTCTGGGCGGAGACTGGTTCCAACTGCCCTTGGAACCACACTGATACGTGGGTATCAGTGCATTGATCCTGATCTTTGTTTGCCGGATATACATGGTTTTATTGAACAGCAAATCACCCTAATAGCTAAAGGGGCAAGCAGATAATACTCGGGTTGTGCAACATGTTCTTAGGCAGTTTACTGAAAAGTACTCCTATTTTGTCAAAGAGGTAATTGCCTTTAATTTGTGCATGCAGTATCTTTATTATTAACTATACGCTTCTCAAGCTGATGACAGAAAAACTTTCATACCCACTGAGAACTCGTGATTTTAGTGAGTAGATATTGATAACTGAGCAAGCTTGATTACTCGGTCTAAGTTTCAAGGCTTAGGAATGTGTATAAACAAAAGTGCATAACTACATGGAAGTTGCTTTTATAGAGTGCAGACGTCCTATTATGTATGTGCAATATTATTCGCTGCAGATGTGATGCATGGTATGCAAGTCCATTGTAAGTTCAACAAGATATCTTCTTTTATCCTATATTGATCTCCTTGCATTGATAGCTCATAGCAGCTCTCTTGAATTTTTGAAGTGAATGTTGGTTGGTTCATTCCATGTGACCAGAGAGCAAAGCTCTTATTACCCCTTCGTCATTTTTATTTGTTCAACTTAAAAAGAAAAGTAATTTAATTTATAGCCATCAGATAATGGAAGACTTAAACCATTTGGTCAGTTTGGATTTCAGTTGTAGTTCGTTATCAGTGGGCAGGTTTTAATCTCCATTTTCATTCTCTTTCTTGGTATGTGACTAATATGATTTATTTCACTTTTAGTCCTTTATTTTCATCTATGTTACCGAGTAAAGATTATACCTATCATTTTTGTTATTAATAAATTTTTTTTGTTGCAGATTGAGAACATGAATGCGTTGTTTGAAGCACAATTCTCTCCTTTAGCTGACTCAGGACGTCTCCTAAGCAAATGCGGAAAATGCAGTCGGTACATGAAATACATTTCCACTCAACCAACTCGATTATATTGTGTCACCTGTGAGGAGGTTTATTGCATTCCCCAAAATGGCACCATCAAGGTAAATGGCAATTCAAAATTTTCTGTTTTCTTGTCTTTCCCATTTGTTCAGATGCATCAATATGCGTTAACTGTTACCAATAGATGTCCATGATCTAAAATATATATATATATATATATATATGTTGTTGCACTTGCTTGAATGTGCTGCCATTGATTCTGCGTATCTTCCGTCTTGCAAATTTAGTCATATAAATTTTTCTTTTATCTTTCAGATCATGTGCTTCTCTTAAGATAGTAAATGATATCACATCTTGCTTGTGGGTTTACTTAGCACCTAATAAATAATGTTGAAATTTTACTTATCAGCCAAGCTTTTTTCTTGCAGTAATTTGAGTATTTTTCTTGAACGTTTTTTTTATTTATTGTGAGATATTACCATTTGCAGCCCTAAAGCTCTCATGAGCATAGGATGTCATTTTTAACAAATGTTGGAAGATTATCTAGCTTTTGCCTCAAATTGAAATTTGGAAATCTAGGGCATGCAGGGCAAAGATCTTAGAATGCTGTTATTTTATTTTATTTTTCTGCAGCTTTACAAGGAACTCACATGCCCTCTAGATGGCTTTGAGCTTCTACTCTTCTCCATGTCCGGCTCCGACGCAAAGTCATTTCCGCTTTGCCCCTATTGCTACGACAACCCTCCATTTGAAGGTATTGACACTCTATTTGGTGCTTTCAAGGGCGGAAATTCTGTTAAGTTTGGTAAGGGAGCCGGCATGCCCTGCTTCCTTTGCCCTCATCCAACATGCCGACATTTTCTCTGATAACGCAAGGGGTCTGCGCATGTCCTGAGTGCAGTGGCACACTTGTACTCGACCCGGTCAGTGTCTCGAAATGGAGAATCTACTGCGACATGTGCAACTGTGTAGTCCTGCTTCCCCAAGGCGCTCATCGGATCTCAACCACTAGCAAGAGGTGCTCCGAATGTGATTCAACAATCATCGAGGTGGACTTCAACAAGAAAACAACCCCACCTCCCGACAGCGCTACTTTGCATGCTGGTTGCATTTTGTGTGATCGAGATGAAGCATGGGAAGTCTTTTTTATCGTGGCCGAGGTAGAGGTCGGGGTAGGGGTGGCAGGGGAAGGGGACGAGGTTCGAGACACTCTGGCCGAAATTGAGCTTCAGGGATTTCAAGTTGGACTTCTCTTTCTCTACCGAATATTATTTTTCTTAGTTGATGTGCATTATTGAATCAACATTAAATATGTAACAGTATGTACATTATTCCAAACAAAATGTGTTACTAATTGGTTTAAATGTCTTGATCACTTTCATATGTCCATGTGCCGTTATGTTCATTTTGTTTCTTGTATTTTTAAATATTCACTACAGGCTTGATCTTATAAATTTATACTTGGAAAATGTTTGATCATCTATTTAAATTGCTCATAATAGAAAGCCTTACCTGTTGATATTTGTGAGATGGCGGCTATTGATTAGAGTATAATTGCATTGAACTAATAATTAGAAAATTGAAAAGCAAAACTAGTTCTTTTACCATGATTAATGAGAAAATGTATAGAAGAGCAAATAATAATTAGAAGGCTTGTCAGAGTATATGAACATAAACGAACATATAATAATTTTAAGGGTTGTCCGAGTATATAAACAAATACACTTGATGTTCCTTTCATCAAAAAATTCCAAATGGAAATCTGGACACATTTGTGAAGATAATAATAATAACTGGTTTCATGAGCTAGTTAAATAAACAAACAAACAAGCACACATCACCAAAGATGGTTCAAAATCCGGTTTCAGCATAAGATCAAAACAAACATCACATCTCAACATTTCTGGAACTAAGAACATCAGTCCAACTATAAATACCAGCTTAATACAATACCCTTGAAAACTCAGACAATGGCTTGAGACTACTAAAAGAATAGAATAGCTTCTGAAAAACAAAAGAAAAAGCAAGAAACAACAGAAGCCATTAAAGAGTAGTTCACTCACCCTCCTGGCTGTGCAGCCTGGCAAACTTGTTGGTGACGACTATGTCAAGTTGAGCAGCTCGCTCAATGATCTCCTTCCGTTTCTTTGTGTGGAGACATTGTCCGCTGCACAATTTCAGCGCAGTAAGTCCTGGATATTGTTCTTAATTAGAAGAGTATGACATGCAAACCAAATGTGCTGTGATCGGGTAAAAGATGACAAACCTGTTATGTATCATGAGGAATTCCAACTCAGACACGTTGTGGACGACAAACTTTTTTTGCAAAAAGAGTTACAGAGAACTAAACAGAGAACAGAAAAAACCGAAAAAGATTTAAAGAGAAAGATTGTGAGCAATGCGAATATCTTCGAGCCAATGAGGTTTATCTCGTCCTTGAAAGAACAGCGAAGCTTGAGGATTTCATATGTCCTTGAAATACCTGCTATTGCTATACTACATGAGAGTTATTTCTGAATCAATTGATTCTTCTCCTCAACTACCAACTATTCACTCTTCTATTTTAATCTTTTTCACTGAGCTTCAATATAACAGTACAGCCTCCGTCATAGTACAACAATAAGAACTAAAAATTTCCCCATGAAGCAAAGGATTCTGCACAAGAAGTTTGCATTTGAAGATGACACTTTTTTTCTCTAACTTTCACAAATTATCACTCCATATGCAAATTCATATTACACCATCAAACAATTAGTATGCATTACCCTAAAGAGACAAAATCACACTGCTAAAGCTTGGATTGAGAAAAACCAACAGAATAATCAACCAAAACGGGACAAATAAGTAAAAGAATACTGATTATCAATTTCTAACAAGGATAATGGTCATGATAAATAATACTATTTTTTGTTTACTGTAGAAAATATACAAGAAAACTGCTTTTGCTTGCCGCAAAAACACATCCAAAAAACAAAATTGAGACAAAATTTAAATTCAAAACACACATACATAAAGCAAGCTGTGCAAACTCATATTCTTCCGCAAATTTGCACAAGAAAAGTTCAAGACAAGTGCCATTAATTAGGGCAATTTTCTGAGGCTAAAAGCAAGCATATTGCCATAATAAAAACCTGTCATTCATTGCCTACAAAACCAAGAGAATAATAAAACAGGATATCATCCTCATCACTGGTAAAGAAAACATAAACAAAAACAAGGGATAATTTTCTTGTGTTGCAAAATAGTCCACATTCAATCAGACAAATGGATTTAGGTAGCTTTCTGCTTCTTCAGCACCCGGTACCCACCGACAACACAGGCATGGTCTCTTTCAAATGGCTCTAGGGTTACCTGCTCGGAAGGTTTGAATTGATCAGCTTGAAGTTTCTTAACTTCTTGGGCAAAGACAGCCTCCGCTGGGACAGTTGAGTCGATACAATTTGCCTGAAGAGAGATAATTCAGATCAATTGTAATGGAAAACGGAAAGATTACACAGAAGTTGATTATGTTATATGACCTAAAATACAAGATAATTTTGATATAGGAGAATCTCAGAGTGAATGGAAAAAAATTGAAACAGGCATGACAATAATACCTTGATTGAGATCACAAAATGACCCCCATTCTTCAAAAAGTAGGAGGCATTCAGGGCTAAGATCCTAGCCTGCACGTATCAAGAGCCAAAAAAAAAAAAAAATTTGAACAAGAATCAGGAAACCAAACACAGCTCAGAGTCAGTTCTAAGGGCAGGTGATCGAGGTTAATGTGGAATTTGAAGAGAAATGGTTCTATCAACAGCACATATAATATCATGCAACACTCTCACTCGCATCTAATCTTATGAACAATTTTGGTTTAGCAAGAGGGTATGGTTCAGACCAGGCTGGCAAGGGTGGAATTGATGACAGAAGTTAGATATCCATCAACTTTGTGGATACTGAATAACAAGGGCCTCATCCTCCAATAAACCAGACCTTGAGCCATGCTGGACCAACAATTCCATGCCAAAAAATTATAAATGAATGCATCAATCTATCCTCAAATTTCTAGCTGATCAATATTATAAAATATATAATTGAAATCATATATGATTAAAAACGATTTCTTTTTGCTTGATCAACAATGAGCACCTTACCTATGTTCCACAAAAAAAATTTAAATTGAAAATAAATTTTGTAATGAATTTAAACATAAAAGAACTGGCTTCTGCATGCATCAGAAATCCAGAACATCCAATGATGTCATGAAAAAGCTATATATATTCAATCAGCTCCACACACCAACTAAGGTTTATAAAGAGATTAAATTTCATAACAAAATTTCAAAAAAAATGGGTTCAGTTAAAAAGAGAAAAAAGATCGGAATGGATTTGGAACAAAACAACGCATCTATCAGAACTTCAATTTGCATTATCTAGAGATGTTCTGAATAATGGAGGCAATATTCTTTAAATAAGATTTAAAAATTAAACCACCAACATAGCAGCATGTTTTAAATAAGATATAAAATTGAAAACAAACTTTATAATATAAGTTTCAAAAGGGGAAAAAAACAGATAAATTCAGTATGCATCAGAATCTCGAATTTGCATCATCCAATGATGTCCTGAAGGGGAATCCGAGTTAATTCATCATGTGCTAGATATCAAAGGGAAAACCATGTGAATACAAACCAACATCCAATGATGCATGCAAAAGCTATATATATTCAATCAGCTCCACACACCAACTAAGGTTTATAAAGAGATTAAATTTCATAACAAAATTTCCAAAAAGATGGGTTCAGTTAAAAAGAGAAAAAAGATCGGAATGGATTTGGAACAAAACAACGCATCTATCAGAACTTCAATTTGCATTATCTAGAGATGTTCTGAATAATGGCGGCAATATTCTTTAAATAAGATTTAAAAATTAAACCACCAACATAGCAGCATGTTTTAAATAAGATATAAAATTGAAAACAAACTTTATAATATAAGTTTCAAAGGGAAAAAAGAAGAAGATAAATTCAGTATGCATCAGAATCTCGAATTTGCATCATCCAATGATGTCCTGAAGGGGAATCCGAGTTAATTCATCATGTGCTAGATATCAAAGGGAAAACCATGTGAATACAAACCAAAGTAACAGCCTACATCACAGCATCAATTCACTAGTAACAAAAAGTCAGTAAATCTGAATAAAACTTGAGCAGGTAAAAGTTCAACGGCACACATTGTTTGTGTTTTTTTAAATATCAAAATCAAAAATAATAATTTGTGTTCGAAAGAAAGAACAAAATCTAAAGGGAAAACCAGTCGCCAAGCAAATCAAATATCCCCACGAACACCAACATGCCAGTCATTTAAAACAGGCGCATATGGTCGCGTAAGCAAAAAACCCACCCATCTTATGCAGAATATAAAGCCACTCATACCTGATCAGGTTGGGCAACATCTGAGAAAATGACATCAACCATTCCAACCAGCATTCGGTACTTTGCCGGATGCCTGGCATCCTCGATGATGGGGATGACATTTGTCCGCTTCTTTGCCATGTTAACAAGATCCCTGCCGCTCCTATGTGAAAACTCAACAGCATAGACCATTCCAGTCTGCAAAAACACCACATTTCACCAATATATCAAATGAGATCATAAGAATGAAATTAACTGAATGTAAAAACAACCAAACAACCAACTTACAGGTCCAACAATGTCAGAGACATGAGATACGGTTGTTCCTGATGCTGCTCCAAGGTACAGTACTCGTGTTCCAGGAGCCTAACCAAAAAGAGAGCAACTTAGCAATAGAAAATGCATGCAGTACATCAAATTAAGTGACTAAATCTATGAACAAAACAACATCCAAAAAATAGAGCGAGTTCAACAAAAGATACAGAAAAGAATCAGCATGAAAACACATTTTCATACAAAAAAAATGAAATAAATTGACCCATTAACCAATTCAACAAAGTCCAATAAGAAAGTATAACTCTGCACAATAAGATTTTTATGTAAACAAAAATCAGCTAATCAATATATATAACAAAAAATAAACACCATCTCCGAACAAAACTAAAATTCATACACTATAACATAAAGGTTAAATCAGTGACACAAATAACAAAAAGATCTTATAAGACATTCAAGAGTACAAAACATCCCGTATTTTATAAAAAAGATGAGGACGATCAGGAGCATTCACACATTAATTTCTGACTTAAAAAAAGGTTGCTAACTTACAATCCAGATATTATCAACACCGCCAAGAATAGCTGCTGCTAACTTAGATCTGAACGGATTCCACACCCTATACTCAGTCTTAGTTCCATCTTCATTCTGGAGAAAAATAAATACCCAAAAAACATCAAACACAAAGAATTCAAACACTACCAGGCAAAAACAGAGAAAACGTTACAAAGATTGAAACTTTAGGGTTTTGAAAGACCATCACCTGCACAGCAACACGCTTCTCACCATAAACAGACTCTCCAGAGACCAAATTCCTAGTGCAAAGAGCGTCCTCCTTCCCCTTCGCAATGAACACACCATCATGCCTATGCGGCTCAACGACAACCCTGCTCCCTCCCTTCATCCCTCCACCACGTCCTCCACGACCCCTCCCACCTCCTCTACCACCGCCACCACGTCCACGGCCTCTCCCGCCGCCACGACCTTCCGGCCCTCCTCTCCCACCACCTCCTCTCCCTCTCCCCTCCCCTCCATCACTCCTCCCCCTAAATCCACCCCCACCACCACGCCCACCACCTGAAATCAATCCAAAACCAGACAAATCAATCAAAAAACCAAAACAACACTATCTGGCCTTGGAAAACCCCTAGAATCTCACCTCTCGGAGGTCTCATTTCGCCGATGAGATCGAGATCGAGATCGAGATCGAGAGAGAACGAGAGGCCGGCGGCGATGAGGGCTTGAAGACGAGAGGGCTTTGGGAAGGCGTCAATATAAAGAGGAGAATGAGGGTTTAGGGCTTAGCGGTTAATGACGATTATGTCCCCGCCGCAAATGTGTTGGGGGTGTTAATTATGTTAGGGTTTGATGTTAAACTGTTCATGCTATTTTTACTCATCCATTTTAATTAATATATAGATTAAAAATTGGTTAAAATTAGTAGATAATTTAAAATTTATAAAAAATTAAATTTACTTTTTAAATTTATTTTATTTAAAATATAATTTAATAAAATGTATAATCGAATATGATTTATTAAAAAGTTTAGAAGTGCATTAAAATGTTTTATCAATTTTTAAATTGATAAATATAAAGAATAAAAAAAAAACTCAAATTCAATTAATCCTTAGGTGGTGTTTTGATTGGGGTAACATTAGTCTAATCAATGTAAGATTATGTCTAATTGATTAGGGTGGGAATATATCCCACCCCTGTAATCTATTATCGGATTACTAGATGGTAATGTAATATTATAGGTGCAATATGAAGTTTTTACCCATTACAACTTCTAAATCCAATAAAATTATCAAAACATCAATTTTTAAAATAATTAAAACAAAGAAAATTTAATTTTTTTTATTTCCACGTGTATATCTCTCATATAAAAATATATTTATCCAAATATTTCGTTGAAGATAAGAAAAACATTTGAGATTAAAATTATTTTTTTAATGTTAAGTTGGAGAGAAAATTTTAGGTTTATTAAAAAAATTTAAGTTTTATTTAATTAATATTAATTAAAATTAAATATTTAAAATTTAAAAAAATTAATAATAACACATATTTATTACTAAACAATATATTTAAAAGTATTTTAGTAAATAAATAATTAATAATGTAAGATTCCTAACTAACCAAATATAATAATGTTACATTTTTTGTCAACTGAAAATAATACATGGTTATACCCACAATCATTTCATTGTGAACAATAAATTTAGTATGCTCGTTTAGTATAGTTCCACAATCATTTCATTTACCCTATCAATTATTCATAATACATATTTTATAATCAAAATAATTAAATAGTATATTAAATAATATAATTTTCAAATATATTATTTAAATAATATTTTTACATGAATTTCAATAAAATAGTACATTCTTAATCATTTTAAGGGCTAGTTTCACAACCATTTCCATAAAATTATATAAATTCATATTGTTAATCTTTTTATTAAAAAAAAAAAAGGCTAACATTTTAACATCAGTGGCCCCTAAACCCCTCTAATGAAGTGTTTAATATTTAAATGCTCAATAAGTGACATAAGATGCCCTTGATAGAAAAGTCAATTTAATTAAAAAGTGATCTTCTCGGAATTAAGCTTTTGCTTATGGAATAGGAATGCAGATTGGCAAGAATGAGAATTGAAAATAAAAAATATATATAAAAAATATAAAAAAAAATTATAAAGTTATTTTTAGGTATAATATTCTAATTGGTCCCTCTACTTTTCTTTATCTTCCCTTTGGTCCCTTAACTAATCCCTCTATTTTGAAAATGTGCTCAATTAGTTAGAAGTGTTCCCAATTATTCCATCTACTTTTAAAAATGACATTTCTAAAAGTAGAGGGACTAGTTGAGAACATTTCTAATTAAGTGGTCACATTTTGAAAAATAAAAGGACTAGTGAGCATTTATGAGTAGAAGGACCAAAAGGGAAGAGAGAGAAAAATACAAGAACTATTTTGGTGATAATACCATTTTTTGCAACTTTTTAGTGTAAATAGATAATACTGTATAACATAAGAAATTATTTTAATAATTGATAAATTTATTTATTTATTTATAAAATATATTAAATATTATTGTTCACTTCAATTATCATAATTATATGTTTCAATTAAATAATTCATTTTAACGATTATCCATTTTAATTATTATAATTAAAATTTTTAATTAAATAATATATTTTAATTATTATCTACTTTTAATTAATATATAATTAAGCTTTTTTAAATAAATACTACATTTTAATTATTACAATTAATTGTTTGAATTAACTATTTTTAGGTAAAATAAAAAAATATCTATAAAAAAATATCTACATTTAATTATTATGATAATTAAATGTTTTAATAATGTTGTTTAATTTAATTATTATGCTTTTAAATAATACTTCAATTATTATAACATGAAGACTAATGGCTTGTTAATGTTGGTGGTAGATGGTTCTTTAAGGAATAGAGAAGGAGTGAAAAGAAAGAAAATAGTGTATAACGTGTGGGAAACACTTTTCTTTAGATTTAATTCGTTTTCACCTAATTTCAAACCTTTTTATGCAAAATAGATTAAATGGCGAATTTTTTTTAGGATACAATGAAGACCCTTGAGTATGGTTTGTACTTCCAAACTCAAGCAAAGACAACAGTGGCTTTATAAAATGAAAGTTTGCTTTAATCTTTTGTACACTTAAAGAACAAAGCAAATGAACTTATGAAAATTTTGTTTTTTTTTTTAATTTAATTGGCTTGAATGATGGTAGGAGATTATTTTTATAAAGATAAAGTGGTATTTAGTAAAGAGACACAAAACTTAAATAACGAATGGCATTTAAAGAGACATACCACTTTCATACATTAATTCATTAAAGAGACACACCACTTTATTAATAAGACATATCATTTCAAATAAAACAAAAACAACCATTAATTAATTAATTAATGAAATTACAAAATGGCAACCTCTCATTAGTTATATTACAAGGGTTGATTATTAGATTACTGTCATTTTCATTTTTAAAATCCTCTCACAGTTAAGATGTACATCAAAATATAAAGTTGTTGCGATGTATACATTACATCATCTACAAACATCTGTAAATTATGAAAAGTAAGAGAGATTGAAAGAGACATGCCAGATTAAGATTTAGAGAGAGGGAGAAGGGAGAGGGGGAAAGGGGATATAGGAACTGGTGATGCATATATATATATATATATATATATATAAAAAGTATAGACACATAATGAATAAATCGCATTTAAGATCAAAGGTTTGGATGAATCCCATTAGTAATAAAATATTCATAAGATGTGAAATAATGATGGTATTATCACAATAAAATATTTAGTCCTTATTTTTCAATTTATTCCTATTTAGTCCTTCCATTATCTTCATTGGATAAATTAGGTCCAAAACTTAACTGCCTTTAGTTTTGCAGTCATTTGTTGCTAACATGGCATTCTTTTGGTTAAAATGTTATTAAAAAATGAAAAAAATTAAATGTCTTTCATGCTGTGGCATACAATTCCGAATTTGGATCTAAATGTTATACGTACCCGAATCTGAACAAAACCATCACCACTCCACTGGCCTATTGTATGGTTGCCTCAATCACAACCATGGCAACAGTTCTAGAAAAGAGTACTAGTTACCGCTTCCTGACCCAAGTAGCATACTATGAAGAAATTCTCTAAGACTAAAGTCATCGAGATGAATTAATTTGTTGTCTTGATGCATGGATTAATAAAGATTTGGCATGGGAAATTTGTTGAAGAATAACTTGGTGTTTTGATGTATGGATTAATGGAGAGTTCCCCTTTTATACGACAAATTTCCCTGTTAATGAGAAATTTGTTGAAGAAAAACTTCTTATTTTGATGTATGGATTGATGGAGATTTCGCATGTAGTTTGTTCATGGAGGGTTTGCCCTAATTCTTTTGTTTTAATTTGTTATTTATAGAACAAGCAACAATAACATATATCTGCAACAATTAAAAAAAACCCACTATATTGATTTAAATGCATATACTATTCAATTGGAAAATTTTCCTGAACCTTTATAATTAGAGAATTTTTCCTAAAAATTTTCCAAGAACATAATCACAGTTTGAAACAAATAAAACTTTGAAGACAATTAGACAATTTTTCATTTTTTTTCCTAAATGAAAACAACAATGAACTTAGGAATTCCACATTTTGACAAATTGATAAAGGTAAAAAGTTACAACTTCATTGATCATATGGGTTTTATACATTTGATAGTAGATATATTTTGTCAGTTACATCTGTGATAGGTATTAACAAAACCACTGTTCATGTTTACAAAACAACACAAAAGAACTTTTCTAAATAGCTATTTCATTGATTTAATTGTGAAGGGTCAGTGTGGTTAGTTGTGGTATCTATTCTGCTTTGTTGTGTTGGTAATTCTAGGCATTCAACTATTGCAGAGGGTTGTTTACTCAACTCATTTTGGGTTTTCATTCTAGCAAGCTTCTTGTTCCTAAGATATTCTTGCCAATCATAAACACACACAAAAAAAAAAAGATATATTAATGACCCAAAAAAAAGGTTAATGCAATGCTAACTTTGTTTGAAAATAAGTATAAATTTACCATTAATTCATTGCTTGTAATGAATGAACTACTATGAGGCATTTCTTCCTCTCCAACAATTAGTTGCCTAGTGTGAGCACCCTGTAATACATAGGAGACATATTTTACTTGATTGCAATTTACACGTATAAAAAAATTCATCAATGTTAAATAATGGTTTCTGCATTATTATTGAATTTTGGTACTAGTTCTCACTCTGAAAACACTCACAAAACCAACTAAAATAGCAACAGCTTTTGTTTTATGTTTTTTATCCTTTCCTCATTGGGTAGCAACATTAACTTGGTGGCTAATAGCAGTGACCTACATGAGGACAATATTATTGCAAGCCAATTAACATGGGAAACAAGAATTAGAAATTAAATAAGCTTAACCCTCAATATTAGCTCTCGGTACACATCTTACCACATTTTGGTTTCTCCTCTAGTAAGCCTAAAATTTTGTTGTTCCTACCCATTATGACTATTAGAAAGCACCAAAATAAGGCCAATAGAATGGTAAGCATACGCTAAAAAGAGAATAGATTTTACCTTCAATTCAATTGAAGAAGTAGTGTGAGTATCATCAATTTTTTTTTCCCCATTTGAACTAGCAACATTTCCTAGTTGAGTTAGCTCCTCCTATAGGTTGTTATGTGTGGCCTATATAGTAACAACCCAAAACCATGAGTATAAGGAAGTAATCATCATATCAATAGACAATAGCAACCAACAACTTACGATATTATTTCTTTGTGGCCAACTTACGATATTATCATCATGTCGTTCCTAGAAGATTTTGTTTGACTTTTGCTTTTGACTTCCAATGGCTCTCTCCTCCTTTTCTTTGTAGGTCGATCGGGCATCCTCTTCACCATTGGTGTCTTCATTAGACCTTCTTCACTCACTAGCCAAACTTCCCTTCTGTTACAGGGTTTTTTGGCGTCACGCCCTTGGCGCGGGAGTGACAAGGCCAAGTGAAGCCGGGAGTGGTTATTCCATTCCCTTAGACCGTTTTTGCTGACGCGTCATGACGGTCGGATATTTTACTCGGGCATGATCGGTTTCGTGATCGAGGCGGAGTAGCGACCCGCTCAACTACCAAGACATGGAGAATATCGATCATCATCCGTATAGGCATATGCGTACGGGCGGAGACTGTCTCTCGATCAGCATGGGCGATTATCGAGACATCCAGGGCGGATGCACAGTAATTATCTGGCACTGCAGACAGATGGAAGACAAGAGTGGGAAACACATAGTGACGACGGACCCCGGCTATTCGGACATTAGCCATTGGATGGGGAACATGTTTCGTCTTCTTCCCTTCGGCCATGGAATTCATGGGAATGCGGCCGTCTCTTTCCCCTTGGCCAAGATGCCTTTCTTTGGCTATATAAAGGGACCTTCCTCTCCTTGGATGATCATCCTCACATCCTCAAATCCTCCATTTCTCATTCTCATCTCCTCTCCTCACTTGAGAGAGTTTCTCTTGTAACACTAGGAGCCCGGAGTGCTCTTAGGAGGAGAGTGTCTTGGGTGGTTGTAATAGCTTCCATTCATCAATAGAGAGTTTTATGTTTTTCTCTCTTATCCTTGTGTCTTGCTATACTTTGTGTGTGTGTCCTTGGGCTGGTGATTGTTTTCTCACCATCGAGAGCAGGCTGACTTGTGATTACGCACAAGTGCCGCACGGAGGAGTCTTGAAGGTTGCCACACCGACAAGCCCCGTGTCACCTTCCTCTAACACATATATTGCTACTAGGATTTGTGTCTCTCAAATCTGAAGCATAATTATTCAATATTGTAAAATTGTCTATGAACTGCTCTTTAATCTTTTTAAGCACCAATATCTTTGCATTCCTACACATCTCATTGGAATTGAACACACCCAACTCTCTTCTCGCCATTGCCTTCTAATGTCTAGGTCTAATAAAAGGCATGCCACTTGTCAGTTCTCCAAATCTTTTGGCCACAATAAAATTGATTGACAACAAATAAATAAGTCCATAGATAATAAGAAAACAATCAATCCACCATCTCAAGAATATATTTTCTTGAATGTGAAGGTTTGCCCCAATATTTCCATCAAACTTATACAAAATCACAAAATGAGTAGTTATATATATGCTCAAGCTCAAGCTCAACTCTAAATGTTACTTACATGCAAAGATAATGCTTCATACCATTTTAAACTTTAGTTTCAAGGTATTTTAAGTGAAATCTCAATTGGTTTCTTCTCTTTCTAGTATATACAAAGTGAACAACGAATAGTCAAAAATTACATTAAAGCAAGAAAAACCATGAAAAATAAAAAATTATAAAAAAAAACAAGAACAATTATAAACTCACTTTGTTTTTCTTCTTCACTCCATGAAGATTTCGACACCAATCTCCTCGACAAAGCAATGTTTGCATTCTCGGGAGTCAATGCATGAAGCACGATAAGTGTCAATCACTCTACTGCCTGCACTAAAAGTAACCTCTGAAGTCACTGTAGTAATAAGAATAGCAAATATGTCACGAGCCATTCTAAACAAGATGCGATATTTTAAAGTACTTCCCTTCCACCATTCTAAAGCATTAAATTGATTAGATTCTCTTTCAAAAATAAAACAACCTTTAGCTAAGTATGCATCCAAATCCGATTGTTATGGTGAGGCTTTTTCAATAGATTTCACATACCTTGAAATTTTGGACCAACCTTACGAGCCTTTGCCATTATTACCAACATCATCATTATTATGCATTGGAGTTTCACCACTATGCTCATTGCCATGTTGATGATATTCGCGAATTTCTTCATAAATCTCATGTAGAGCTTTTGAAACTTTAGCAATATTTTCTCTTACTTCACTATTGGAATACATCCTTACAAAAGTGAAATCAACAACCTTCATTTTTCATCTTGGATCCAAGACGACGGCCAAGGACATGAGCAAATTGCATTCCCTCTCAATATGTCCTAATCTTAGGGGAAGGATACTAGGGCTATCATAATCTAAGGCAGTCTAATCGGCATGTTAAAATATCTCTATAGGCTCAAAATAGGGAATACCCTAACCCTGGGAACCGGGGCCTGGCCATCCTATCCCGATCAACGTTCTAGCAAAGTTAGTCTATTATCAAATTTAGCCTTCATTTTGCCAATTATTACTCGAATAAACTCATTTTCATAATCTGCTCTTTTGTCTAGTAACATTTTCACATGATAGACTTCATTAAGAAACAAGTTGGAAGTTGAATAATCACTGCCATAAATAATTTTTGCGATGGCATTGAACACTTCTAAAATATCACATATTTTCTCCATATTTTCCCAATCTTCAGGTTATGGGCAACATTGATAAAGAATTTCCAAATTTTTAAACATTGGAAAAACTTCTTTAAATTTCATTTCAACTAATAGCATCTCAAATGTTGAATTTCAACATGTCTTGCAATCAAGAATAAGTTCCCGCTTTGGCAATTGTAGTTGATGCACAATATCAGAAAATGACATCAATCTTGATTCACTTTGATTAATAAACTTCACAATATTTTCAATTATTTCTTTAATTTTAGAAATGTCATCTTGCACCATGAGATTAAGAATGTGTGCACAATAACGAACATGAAATAGCATTCTTTCACAACACAGCCTTTTAGTTCTTGAAAATATGTCTTTAATAATCATAATTGCCACATCATTACTTGAAGCATTATCAACAGAGATAGTAAAAGACTTGTTCTCAATTCCCCACTCCTTCAAACACTTAAAGATACAATCGGCAATCTCAACACCACGATGAGAAGGTGGAAGATGAACAAAATTAATAACACGCTTTTGTAATCTCTAATTATGATCAATAAAATGAGCTTTTAAGACCATATACTCGATCTTTTGATTGCTAGACTTCCATAAATCTGTTGTCAAGCTTGTCTTACTAACATTCTTAAGCAATGTTTTTAATTTTTTTCGGCTTCATAAACTTACATACAATCTTTCTTAATAGTAACCGTCGATACTTTTTCCCATTCAATCATTCCATATCTTTGCATCATATTAAAACTTTCCTTTTCCATTATTGAAAAAGGATACTCATGCATCAATATCCAATGTGCAGCTGCTTCTCTCATTTTTGCCATGTCAAACTTACCATTTGTGAGAGCTGGTTGCATTTCAACATCACCATTACCTCCTTGTACAGGTTGGAAAGAAATCCTTTGTTGTTGATTTTGATAAATTTTTCCCATCATACAAGTTGACAAGTGTTTTATAAATTGAGTTGTACTCTTGCTAGCATTTATAGCCAACTTCCTCTTGCAATGAATGCATTGTCCTTTTTTAGAACCATCAGGAAGATCAATTTCTTTAAACTCCAACTATAAACTTGAAGTCTTGGCCATTTTTTCTCATTACCTTCCTCTTCTTCCCCCTCACCAAGGTCAACAATATCACAATCCTTTTCAATTGGATTCATGCTTTTATTCCCATTCCCATCATCATCACCATCAAAAATTTTTGCTCATTGAAAAATCACCTTCCAAAACAGTCCGATTACTTGATGAATTCGTTTCGGGCTGAAATGGTGTAGATGAGAAATTTGGTGTACTTGATGACATGTTGTCTATCATAATAAACAAACAAACAAATAAATAAATCAACCTTAAATAGTAGAACCTAAATTAAAAGCAAAAAAACCTTGGTCAATAGACAAACCATGTGACAATGTGACAATTCTTAAATAAGCATGGTTAAGATATATAACCTTTTTGTGCAAATCTCTTCGGCAAGCTAAACAACTTTTTTTACAAATATCCACTTGTTTGTGCGCATGAAAGCGCCACCACAAAGGATGAAAGCACAAACTTAATTTTTTAAAAAAACAAGCAAATAGTTTTAATCAAATAAATGCAAAATAAATCAATAAATAAATAATGAACTAGTGATGACATAAAATAAAAAATACCTTGTTAATTTGTAGCCACTTGTTCATGCACATGAAAGCACCACCAAATAATATAAAAGTGCTACCTTAAATTTATTTTTTAAAAAAACAAGCAAATGGTTTGAATCAAATAAATGCAAAAAAAATAAATAAATAAATAAATAATGTACTAGGATACCATAAAACAAATAAATGCAAAATAAATCAATAAATAAAAAGAATAATAAATTTTTTTCAGTTTGATTATTAAGATATATATACACAAAACTTATCCATCCATTGAGATGCAGGAAGCATGTTAAAATTGAATTATTGTTTCATTTTCAATATATTTTTGTCTTTGTTTCATATTCTATTGTAAAAACTCATTTAATGGAATCAGAAAAAATTAATTAACTTGATCTGTATTTAAAACATAACAAAACTTAGTGAACCAAAACTTGATCTGTATTTAACTTGAATCAAATAACTACTGATAGAAAGGCAAGCACAGAAAAATTATTTTGGTTATGAACCAACAAAACATGCTAGAATTTTCTTTTAGTATTATATCAATAATAATAATAATAATAATAATAATAATAATAATAATAATAATAATAATAATAATACCACATAATCATAACAAGTGAAGATGTGAACGTCCCTAATAAACTCCACAACTATGGGCCCTTAAACGTGTATCAAAGACCATTACACTATTGACCAATATTAAATGCAAACAAAAGTTACACAAGAGAATAAACATCATCTTGATATTACTACCTAAATTAAGATGCACAAACAACAATGGATCTTAGATTCAAATCATACTATGATATTCTTAACTCAATTCAATTGTGTGTAATTCTATGTTGTGTTTGATCAGGCATTAGACTTGCTTTTGTAGACTATTTTGCGTTAGTTTTAAACATGTACTCATGAGCGATTTAAATCAGCTATTGTTTTCTCACATTAACTCTGAGCAACTACATCTGGGTTGACAAAAAACCATATACAAAAGCTTTTGCAACACTCATGAAACTTTTTCTTTTATCTACTCAACAAGTAATAGTCTCAACAAATCATTTAAGAGAAATTACAAAATCAAGAGCATATACAATCAAGCATATATACCCAAAGAGGAAGGATTTACATTGATAATTCAGATTCAGCAAAGCCTATTTGGTACAATCAATGAACATCAGTGAAACTTTCTTTTGTACCATCAAGCAGGTACAAGACTTTTTACTTGAATAGTCATCTCTAAAAATCATTGCAAAGAGAAACATCAAATTTCTAGTGCTCAACAACCATTCCAATTAAACAAACAAGAATCTCTATTCATTAATTGTAGATGAAATAATCAAGAAACTTAAAAGTTAAATCATACCAATGGATCATATCCCCAGACAAATATAGGCAAATTCAATAACAAGTAATTGCCACAAAGAAATAGTAAATCAAAGCAATAATTGATACAGAGACCAAAAACATAGACTAGTGAAGAAAAAAGTGAGTACTTGATTAGAACATTGAAGTAAATCTGCATCTGATGATTTCCTTCATGGCTACAGCACTGCTGAAATTGTTGCCAAAAATAAAAAAGTGAGTGCTATCTTAGTTTTTCTCTACGTCGACATCCTTAACGCCACCGGAACTCTCTACTCCATGGCCTTCTTCACCGACTTCGTCGATGACAACGGCAACTTTGAAAGCTAGTGCTTTATGTTCATGTTCGACGCCACAACCATCGTCACAAGCTCACAACTTGGCACCTCACTAACGACGGCATTTACCTAGTCATCCACCAGGATCAAAGAAGGTGGCCTGACTGGGTTGAAGGATGGGGATGAATCAAGCGATTAGGGTTAGGTTTTTTTTGTGAAAGGGGAGGCATAGCATTTGAGAGTCAGTTCTACTTCTCAATAGTGAGAATGAGAAAGAATTTTTTTTTGGTTAAAAAATATTAATATTTTAACTTTAAAAAGGATATAATGGTAATTGTATAATAAATATTATATTATATGTGTGTGTGTGTTACTACTCGATTAGGCTCGCGAGCACTCGAGGCAAGTATCTAGATACTCAAACTCGGCTCGCTCGACTACTTGAGCAACTCGAGCTCAAGTTTGGCTCAACCATGACCGAGCTGAGTTCGAGTTTTCACTGAGTTGAGGCTAAGTAACTTGCGAGTAAAGGTGTATCATTTACAACCCTACTTGTAATGTGAGTAATCAGATAAAGAAACTAGATGGTGGTGACCCGATCGATGTTTATTCTTGGCCATTCATGGCCTTCCTTCTTCATTGGTGGTTCTCTAGCAAAGTGTTCTTGCTCATCATTGTTGTTCTTGTTAAGAAACCCAAGATACCTATTACTCCTTTACCTCCATTTCCATCTCCATCTCAATCATCTTCTACTACTCCTTCATCTCCATCTCTATCTTCATCATCTTCTACTCCTTCATGGTTATTAATGAGATTGATTTTTTACTTTTACTATGATTACTATTATTTTATTCAATAATATACCATATTAATGAGCTCAAACAATGAAATTGACACCAATAAAAAGTAAATAGATTAAAAGGACTTAAATTATAATGATGGACTAAAGGAACATAGTGACAATAGTAGATGGATTGTTTGGAGAATTACAACAAAAACAAAAAAAAAAATTCTTACCTCAAAAGATGACCGGAAACAATGGAATCAACTGACTATTTCTTGTTAAATCTTTCAAAATAATAAAACATAAATGCATTCAGAAAACAGTAATCAAATTTACAATCTTAAAAGCTAAGCATAATTTAATCAAATTATTTGTTCTCAAAATACTAAAGGATCAAGCATGCAATGAATGATGAACAAATGAATTTATGGAATTAATCATTAATATGATGATGATAATATATGCATATGTTAAAAATAATTACATAATCAAGTAATTTATTAAATAAATGTATTTAACTTATGTATCATGCTTATGCAATTCATCTAAATTGACTTATAACTATATATTAATCTTAACTAATAGTACTCCATAGCCTCTCCAGCTGACATTTGGGCCTTCAAGATTAGTTTAACAAACCAAGTGTGTGATACCCTATCCTGATTTTTGACCTCATGCCTTTTTCAATTTTTGTGCATGCATTAGGAGTAAAATGGTCATTTAGCACTAGTGGTACACAATAGGCTGTGTGTGAAAACTAGTTGAAAATCAAAGGCAAAACGGTCTTTTGGACCCTTTTTTATTATATTTTCTCTTATGAAGGCATTTTTGTAATTTCTCCTTTTATTTAAAAAAATTGAAAATTCAAGTAGGTTGATGATGAATAGCTTGAGTTATATGTGACTAGTGTTGGATTACAAAACTGAATATTCTTGTGAATTTCTAATAATAGTTTGATTTAATGCTCTTAAAAGGATATAGTCAAGTTTTGAGTATTTTGACAATGAGATTATTATAGATGAAGTAAATACTAATGTTGAGGTAATGACATCATGATAAGGATCTAAGATATGATCAAGTATAAGAAAGGGTTGAATAGTAAAAACTTGTGAAAATAAATACCTGATGATGTGTAAAGTAAGATTTGATCAATATATATTGGCATGTGTAAATATATGTGATGAGATGAACACATTTTCATGACTTTTAAAGGACTTGGATGTTGGGGTTGACTAGACTTTGGCGATTAATCTTGTACATGGAGGAAAACTTAGTGAGCTGCGGTAAGAGAAAGCTAGAATAATCCTAAGTAACTTGACGTTTAACTAGACCAAAAGCCTTGTTTGTTATGAGGACTTTTACACTATTGGCACCTGCTTCTAGAAATGATTTGTAAAACTTTTTGCTTTTATAAGTTTACGTTTGAGATTTATGGTTATGAGAAAAGGGTTTTCATTGTTGTTCATCTGGATTGTGGGCATTGCAGTGTATTTAATATGAGTTGGTTTTATTGCCTAAAGCTATGTTTCATTCAACTTGAAAAGCTTTATGTGTTATTGAGCTATTCTTGGCATTTGAACAGAAAATATTTTTGAACATATTGGCATACAGAGATCGGAATTCTTTTTGAAAGTATATATGCATTATTATGCTTTTGGTATTTGACTTTGTGGAAATAATGTTTATTTCCGATATGTGAATATTTGTCCTAGATAAGGACCCTGTGATATGATTTATTCAGATTATATTATTGCTGCTGCTACATGATGGTTTGTATGGTGACCCTACTGTAGTAGGCGGTTTTTCACGTCCAGCCTGCTGAGGTGGCGTGGAAGACTGACTAACTTATTGGTCTTGTTCAGGTGGGAGTGTAGAGCCCTAACTGGATATTCATCGGGAAGCCGGGGTCACCGAACGGTGAACCGATGGGTCAACGTCAAGGACATGAGTATCTTGACGGCTCTAAACCTAGCCATGGCCATATCGAAGGTTTAGAGAGATTTGTAGACCATGTTGCGTTCCTTTTGGTTGCATTGTATTAAATTGTTGTTTTGGTGGTGAGTATTTGTTTTATTGATTTTGAGACTCATATTTTATAGTTGTTTCTATATACATATTAGTGGAACTGTTATGATCCATTTGCATTATTTTATAAGTGTGGTTTGATATTCTTTTAGATTTGTGCTAACCCATTATTCTCCAACTGACAAATCTGCTTAGTCTGAAAGACCCTAATCCTAACGCAAACCAATCCCAATTAAAAGTCTCCCTAAATGTAGTTTTGGAACTATATTATTTGACAATAAATTTATGTAGATAGATTATTATTAGACATAAATATGATTTCAAAATAAATTTTGTTTAAAACCAATAAGATATTTTGGTAAATTCACAACGCTTTTGAATTTGTTACATGCACGAATTACAACCTACCAAGATTTCTTTTTAAATTGTTTGTTTTCCCCAAAACCTTTGGTTTCGGTTGGTTGTTTTTTTTTTTTTTGTCAACTATACATGTAGATAGTCGTTTAATTGTTCTAGATAATTTATGCAAGTTATAACCTACACTATTGCAAGAACGTCAACAGTTTTAATCAGTGTTTGTATGGTATCTAATGAGATGAATTTTTTTAACAGTTTGAAAATTGATTTCATCCATGGATACAGTTATTATAGAAGTTTTTTTTGAAGATGTTATGACTACTAAACACACACCAGTGGTAAGGTTTTTTATGGTTTTAAAATTAACTCTAATGGTTTTATGATTATATATTGGTGTTGATAGGTTTACAACTGAAGTGTGAAAGCATCACTTTTAATGGTGCCCATGCAAGTAATGAAGAAGATCACATTTTCTTAAGTTTTTTTCAACAACAAAATGCAAAATGATGAACATGTCCGAGGCTTTTCACTTTCCCATTTTCTTATTTGTTTTAATAAGTTTTTATTGTTACCAATACATATATAAACAATTGATTTTTTAAAAAATTATATATATATATATATATATATATATATATATATATATATATATATATATATATACAGACCTCTCATCTGACCTAACAATATGAAATTACTAAATAAATTTTTAAATTATATTATCCTTCCTAACATAGAAATTTAATGTAAAATTATACAACTTATTAGTTATTTATTTGAAAAATACACTTTTCATATATGATTTGGTTTTAAAAAATAAATAAAAACAAAGCCATAGCCATACTTTTAAAATAATTGTGAAAAAATATTGCAAAAAAATAATAGGCCTATCAAATCATATCAAACAGAAATAATATCTGTAAATTATACAAATCAAATCATATCTGATATTTCTTTGACTAATTTACATAGATCTACACATCTAACATTTGCCACAACTCCCATTCTTCAATTGATCTGAATTCACATTTAAAAAATACCTTAGAAAATAATAAATTAATGAGTACCAATAATAATTCAACAAGGAAAAACAACACAATTTAATATATATATATATATATATATATTGATAACTATTTTTTGCATCTTTTGTTAGAACTCATTCTTAATAATTATGGGCCTTATCTTTTAAAGCATCTAGAGTGTTATTATCTTAGACTTAAATTATCTATTATTTATTTATTTGGGAAGGGTCAAGATCACAATATCTAATATATTAGATTAAGTATGATCCCTTCTTGGATTTCTTTAAAATAAAATAATTATTGTTATTTAAGTTTTTATTTTCGTGAAATATGTTCTTATTATATAACTTTTAATTTTCATTGGTACCATGGACCTCAATCAACCCCTCAACCCCTTTGTATGACATCTAAGAGAGGTACAAGTGGCGAAGGAATATCATTTTTCAAGAAAGCAGATGAATGTGTTTCATTATTGCACTATGTATTGGAATTATTGTTCTTTGAAATGTGTAAAACCCTTGTGAAAGTAGAAAAACTATGAGGAAATATTGTGGCTAAATTTAATTATGCACTCCATGGCATCCAATTGTATTTATAATTGCAATGTCACCTCACAATGTTGTATTGTATTGCTTTAAAGTCATTTTATAGACAAACTATGATGCAATATCAATTTGTCATATTCAAATATTTATTAAAAATTATATATAAAAACCTTGCAAATTAGTAAAATTATTTCCAATAGAACAATTAGCATGCTTCCCAACAGTAAAGAAGTAGGAAAAAAAGTACAACATATTAACAACATATTGATTTATTTATTAATAAAAAAATTTACAAAATATAAAGCAAATCCACTCTTCTTTTAAAAAAATCCAACAAAACATGATCACTATCTCTAGCAAAATTATATATATATATATATATAATGCATTTTAAAAACATAAAAATAACTATAGAAGAACAAGACAAACCAGCTATCTCTCCCTATATATGCATTTGTGAAGTAGTAATGGCTATCCCAACAAAAAAAAAAACCTTGATAAAGCTAGAGTAATTTTCTCAAGCAACACTCCAACATTAGTCTGCTAGATTTAACACGGTATACAATAGCATCAATTTTTGTTGAGATATATTGTCCATGTTCTTCAAAGTGTTCAAGCATCTGTTTTGTTAAGGAAAAACAAATGTATATCATTCTTCCCAATTTTAACTTATTCTTCTTTATTATCATGTTCATTACTCGCGACTTAATGTATTATATATAGTTACTACAGCTTATGCGAGTAATTAAAGTGAAAGGAAAACAAAGAGAATTTGTGGGATAGAAAATACGCGTCTGGCATCATGTCCATGAAAAAGGCACCAGACGGCATATCGAAGCACAAATATCATATTTGTTTTGTAGCTTCTTCCATTTCTAGTAGAGACAATCCTTTACTATTAATTATCCCAGATTAGAATCTTAGGAACCTTCGATTAAGGGCAAAAGTACAAGTAAAAGTAAGAACATTTGCGAATTATAAATCTTGTTATTTTATTATATAAACATATTTATTACATCACTTATATATATATATATATATATATATATATATATATATATATATATATATATTATCATGTCACGGCTGTCACGTCATTTGCCACTGCGTCGAAGTGCTCTCATTGCTCATTTTGGGACGTATATTTCATTGCCGTCCCTTTTTATAATTTTGGTCGCTGTCTTGGAATGAATAGGTCATTTTCATTATCTTCTTTAAACATGCATGAACAATGCACATGAATCTGCATGTTTCTAATTTTTATCGTCATTTTTTATTTTTCATTTTTTTGTCACATGTTCACATGTGTGTTTCTTTCATGGGCCTATGTGCTTCTCCTCATTTTTATTATTCTGCATGCTTCTCATTACTTCATGCACATATGCATTTTTTATTCATTTATTATCATTATATACTTTTCATCTCATACACATGCATGCCTCGCACGTTTTTTAAAGAACCATCACCATCATCATAACATCATCATCAGCATTATCATTAAAGCATCATCATCATTATCATCAAAGCATCATCATCATCATCATTATCATCGGCATTATCATCATCATGTTGTATATTTTGTGAGCGCTGTCAAACCTCTTTGTCAGGGAACATAAGGAGCAAATCATGCTATGGTGTATAGCCAAGTGGGACCATTTCTCCAAACCATTCTTATCCACTTGATCAATTAATGCTTATGCGTTCAAAACCCATGCATGTTTCTATATATATATATATATATATATATATATATATATATATATATATATATATATATATATATATATATATATATATATATATTATTCATTTTTATTGCTACGCACGTATGCATGCTTCTCATCAATTTTTATTTGCATGCTTACTTTCTATTTTTATATGCATATGTGCATGCATACTCATTTTTTATTATTATTATATTTTTTTATTTTTTCTCTCCATGCACGTGAGGATGCATGCTTCTCATTTTGAAATTCCACGTGCATTTATTTATTTTATTATTTTTATGCAAAATGTCTCTTTTCATTGTGGGCCCAAAATCTTTATAGTGATAATAAAATAAAATTTGCAAATTTAAATGCATGCATCATCAAAATCCAAAGATCCAATTCCTCGAGCATTGATCATTAGAATCCATAAAAGTGTAGTAGATTCATGCAATTGGTGGTGAAGAAGCTCGCTTTTCGGATCACCGCTCAAACATTCAAATGCTACTTTTGATTGCTTGTATGACTCAAACTCGCAATGCATCCTCCCGGACCTAAAATTCTTTAGTCCACCGCGATCCTTCACTCAAAGATGCTTTTGCTTGGTTGATGATGTGAATGAAGATGTGAGTTCTATTGGATGTTTTTCCACCATCACTTCTAGTGTCATCACTGTGTCTCTAACTTTTCCTCTTTCTTTGCGTGGTCGATATATATATGAATTGTATAAATGTCGCTAGCCTTCTTATTTCATCATTTTATAAAAAAATCATATTTTTATCCATCAAGGCCTAATATACTCAAAATGTCCTCTCGAGATCTAACACACTTGCATACATTTAAAAGTCTCGCCAAGTTGGGAGAAGCTAGGATGCATTCCCACTCTTCGCTAGCATGCATGTATGTTTCTACTCACGTGAGCGCTTTTTGATAAATGAGTACAAAAATTGATTATATTTATAATGATAATGGCATAGAAATGAACGCTTGATATATATATATATATATATATATATATATATATATATATATATATATATATACGCATGGATGAATTCATGATTTCGGGCTTTGTTGGTGATGATGATGAAGGCTCGGCAGGTTGATGTTATTGATCGACCATGCGGTTTGCACGGTCGTGAACACATAGTTCCAAGTAGTCGAAGAATCGCCTAACTCGCAGCGTGACGCCCTCCAACTGCACTCATCTGACCGTGGAAGCCTCATACACAAAGGAACAACATTGCAAAAGAAATCAAAAACTAAAACAGCATTAAATTTACAGCAAGCATAGAAAAACAGAACAAAGACACTCTCTCTTAGAACGAAGACCTGCAAAAAAAAATAGAAGAAGCCACACACACCTTCCACTAATTTTTCCCCTTTTACATTACCTACTAAGCTTAGTCATAAGCCACCCTATCCAAAGCTAATGAAATCAACCCACTAAACTACTATTCAATCTTTGCTACCTTGAACTAAACACATAAGCTTGATGATGCGAAATCCCAGCCATTGATTTCCTATAGAGATGCTTCTACAGAGACTGCTTTGAACTTTAATATCTCCATTTCATCAATAGCAACACTTGAACTACAAAAAACACAACCGGGACTTATTTACATAAACCCACATCTCTTCACATACAAACCCAAAGAAGACAACCGCCAGAGTAACATTACACACAACCAAAGCTGAACTTTTCCAAACTCTTCAATCACACTCTAACAGCTTCCCCTTGATTGAAGATCACATACTCCAAGAGCTTCTCTGAATTGAATCGCTTTTTGCATTTAAGCTTTTAGTTAAGACATTTTGCCACTTGTCCTCGGGATCTACAAAATTCAAGCTGAATCTCATTCTTTGCAACCAATTCCCGTATATAGTGATATTTTATATCAATATGCTTCGTCCTCCCGCCACGATCACGGATTCCTTGCATGTGCCATACAAGATTTGTTATCACAATAAATTGAAATTGGCTCCATTTGATTTACTCCACATTCATTCAGTAGCTTTTTAATCCATATTCCTAAACAGCAAGCAGAACACAAAGCTACATACTCAGCTTCAGTAGATGATAGAGCCACAACTTCCTATTTCTTTAACATCCAAGACACTGCAACTGTGCCAAATACAAAAACAACTCTAGAAGTACTTTTTCTATCTTCAAAACTACCACCCCAATCACTATCAGAATAACCCAAAAGTTTACCCATCAGCCCTTCTCTGAATGCAATCCCATAATGTAGAGTTCCAAATAAATATCTCGAGTAAATGCTAAGTCGCTCCAACGGCCATCTTCGCTGGTTTGTGCATTAGCTCTGCAAGAAAACCTCACGTGAAAAAGCAATATCAGTCTCCGTATGTGTCACCTACATCAATTTCCTATCAACTCCTCGTAACGCAGAAGATTTGTCATCAATTCTTGATCATTACTAAGCAATTTATAATCGTAATTGATAGGAGTTAGCTACAGCCGCATAATTCCATGATATTATAAGCCTTTAAACTATCTTCGACATACTTTTTCCGGCTGATTTGAATATACCGCTTGAGTTTGCTTTCCACTTATAATCCCGTGAAATAGGACATTAGTCCCAAATCACTATGTGAAACATTTGATCATGTCTGCTTTGAAATTTTGCTATCATTGTCTCCAAGACCCCATATAAATTAAATCATCTACATATGCAAACAATCGGGATATTACCTCAGCCATTCTTGTACAAGGTATGCTCATTTTCACCCTTTGAAATCCTTGTTCCACGGAAATAAGTGTTAGTTTCCATACTAAAGCTGCGAGGTGCTCTGCTTTCAAGCCATACAGCTTTATGCAAATGATACACCCAATGTTCTTTTCCAAAACTTATATCCTCTTTGGTTGCTCTACAAAACTTCCTCACTTAACTCTCCATTGAGGAAGGCCGACTTCACATCTAGTTGATACACCAACCAATTCTTGTGAGCCGCTAATGCCAACAACAATCGACTGTTTCCATCCTTGCGACTGGAGCAAAGATTTCATCATAATCAACTCCAAATTCTTGTGGATACCTCACAACTAACCTGGCTTTTATACTCGAATTTCACCATCCTGTTTATATTTGGTTCTATAAACCCACTTTACTCCAATAGCCTCCTTTCAGCAGGTAAACTCACACAAAAGTCCATGTTTTATCTATAGCACCCCCTCACCGGACATTGCCTGCCTCCATTCAATGTGAGCTGACAGCATCATCACAGGTTCCCTCGATTAAGAACTGTCAAAAGCAAGAGAGAACAACCCTCATAAATCTCCTTTAAAGTTCTCACCTTTTGTATAGTGAAAGTGCATCAAATGCTAAATCACTCTACAAACTCGGTTTGTCTTCTAAGCAAACCCTTCATTCGTTTGCTAACGCTTCGACTTTGAACTCTCAGATGCCTCCATTGCTAGGAACTTCCTGTGGATTAAGTGCCACTACTCATATCTCGAAGAAATTGACCTGCCTACTACTTTAGAGCTTGTTTCATCCCGTTGCGTTAATTCATTTTCGTTAGGAAAATGTCCACATCCCCACTGAAAATTATCGGTGCGGGTCTGGACTTTTCCTGCCCTCTTTATGTTTTGTTTATTGAGGTGTAACTGGTGTTTGTTTAAGTATTTTGAGTATCCTCTTGTGTTAGGACCTGGTTAAGGTCTTTTGGGAGGTTAAGGTGTGGAGAGCATTTAATGAGCTGGCTCGAAAAGCCTCACTGGCCTCATGCGCGCTACGGGAGCCCGTGAGGATTCGTGAGTCCCAACATTTTGGGCTGATTTTAGCTAACCTCAGAGCCTCATGCGCCCGTCCATAGTGGACGCATGATAGAGCCCCGAGGATCTCGAAGGTCTCACGGGCTGCCCTTGCGCCCGCAAGGCGTCGTGAGCCTTCGGGCTTCATATAAGGCCTTCTTGGAGATTCTAGAGCACTCTTTAGCTCTTTTTCTTCTTCTTCCTCCTCCTCCCATTTCCTTCATTTTTTTCTCTTCAAACCTCTCATTTTTGATCCCCAAAACAAAGAAATAAGTGGAGATTTCATCTCCTTTTCATCAAAAAGAGTTCGATTAGGGTTTAGAGAGGATTCGTGAGTTTGATCTTTCCTTCTTCTTTCATCTTTTCTCCTCTTTCCTTGTGAGTTTATTTTTCTGATATATGTGGAAAATCTTGGATTTTCCATGGATTTAAAGTTTAGAATCATTTTAAAGTTGTAAAAACCCTTTGATCCATTGAGAAATGGAAGAGATCTTTTCAATTTCTAGGTTCGAATATCTGAAAGCAATCGAACCAAATTGAGTTCCTTTTGATCTTTTGTTGGTTTTGAGGGTTGTGAGAGTTCTATACTTGTTAGGTAATCTTGTTAGAGTGCTAAGTAAGCCTTAAGGACCATTATTTTCCATTTTTATAGGATTTTTCTTCGTTTAAATTGATCTAGAACTGATGATGTTTTGTGTGTTTTGGGTTTCTTAATTTCTTCTAGGAGTTGAGGCATCAAGCAAAGGAAAAGAGTTGTAGACAAGGAACGCAGAGGATTAGCCCGCAAGTTTATGAGCGAACTCACAAATTATGGACTATAAATCATGCATGCTTATAATACTAAATTTACTTATTTTTGAAAGACAATCTCTTTGTTGCTAACAAGACTTTTGAAATAATTTCAATGTGATTTGGAAAATCATGAGTAAATCGTAATTTGGCTTATTTCATGATTATTGGAAAGATTTCATATGCTACTTGGGATTTTAGAAAACCCTATGTTTTAGATATATATGATCAGTTTGAGTTTTCAGGACTTGATGCTCTTATTATAATGTCCATAAAGGTATATGTGAAACAAAATGATTTCTTTGTGATGATGATATCTTGAACTATTTTTGGGAGAATGCTCTTGTATGATGTTCTTGATGAAATTGGTCTCATTGGGAATTATTATAAACAAATGTCACTCTTGGAGTGAGATTGGTACTTTGTGAACACTTATGATTTTCATTGTGGAAGCTTCTTTGGTTTTCCTTCATGGACAGTACATATGTAGCCCTGACGGGCGCGAATGATGTTACTCGCTTTGACGACCTCTATTCATGAGTGTACACAGTCTGGCTAAGGACCCTGCTGTGTCTTGTATCATTTGGATTTTATTTTGCAGACTTACGTGTCTTGAACATATCCATGGAAATGGTGCTCTGACGGCTTCATGTTCTTAATGAGGTGGTTTTGATGGTGCTGTGAAACCCGCACTAGTTTACGGTCAGCAAAGAAGTGTGGATGCTTTCCATGGGCCGACTTCGTGATAGAGGTGGCATGGAATAACGTCAAACCGGTTTGCCATTTTGTGGGGCGTGGGGCACGACTTGTATATGGTTGGTTGTTCGATTACCTAACTTCCGCCAACACTCGTTACAAGATCTTGTTTCTAATTCCAACCGCGCTACTAGCTTAGGAGTGGTTTTTGAGGTCATTTGAGATATATTTCATGGTTTTAACCGATGATTTATATGTTTTGGGTTTTGAGTTACTAAACAAAAGTGAATTGGATTCGATTTCTTACTTGTATGGATTTCATGATGATTTAAGTTTTATCACATTTCATTGTTGAAAATTTTATTTCATTTTATACTTAACATTGTTATATTGAATATCTGAGGATTTGAAATATATTTTGACATTTCGCTTAATCTATAATGTATGAGACATAGTTCCGTTTAGCCACCACTGGTATCCTTAGTTTCACTTCATTTTTCCCCCTGTGTGATAGCAAAGCAAAGGATAGAAGCGTGAAGGTCAGCGTAGTTTGTATCAGAGTGTCGTATGATATTTAAGATGTAGCATGTATTAGCAGGATTCACCAGATACATAACCCATACTTGTTGTTGCTTTTTCTCGGGATTCGTATATGTGTGAATTTAGATTATAAAATGTATGACAACATACTCAAGGTTCGTGGATGGTGTCCTTATCTATGACTTTCAATGTTAAGTGATTTTTTCTATGTATCAGACATGTATTATAGATGAGTATATGTAGAAATGGTTAACTATCTGGGATTGTTGTGTTTATTATTGCCATTGTGGTTCAGACAAGGAAACAGTTGCCCTTACGGCAACTAAGGTCAAAGGACCTCCCCGGTGGGGCGTGATGTCGCGGTGGGACCATGATCGTGGTTGTATGCATAACAATTTTTCTTAGATTCTCGCACATAAATTGTGAGGCCTTTAGCATTAGTACAACAAAACTCCTTCGAGAGCTCTCCTATCCAGCTTCTGCAAATTTTGGAGTAGGCGCACGGGGCGTTTATGCCCAAAAATCATTAGGGTAACTTACTTGACCAGCATGCTTATGGCCTTCAACAAGTGTCTGCTTTTCCTCGCAACTTCATTTTGTCGAGGAGCAGGCCCAAGAAGTTCATGCTTAATACCATGATGAATAAAATGTCAAATTCTTGAAGTAAATTCTCCTTATCTGTTCCGAGAACTCTCAAATGTTGTCATGTCCGGCCTCTCAACAAACTAGGAACTTTGAACAAGAGAAGACTTGCTTATACTTGAGAAGATACAACCTTAACCCATTTGACTATAATCATCCACAACAACAAGAAATACTTACTACCACCATGATTCACTTTGCATTGGTCCACACACATCCGCATGAACTAAAATGCAACCTTTGTTGTGCTCTTCATGACGGTTCGACAATTGCTTTCACCAAACACACGCCTTCACGAATTTATCGATTTCATATTTGGCAGCCCCACTATTAAACAAATCATGTTGATTTAAAAATCAGAATCCTTGAAAGTTTAAATGTCCATACCTTGTGCCATAACAAAGACATTTCTTCTACTATACACATTAATCTTCGCCTTTTCAAGACTGAAACTCCATTGATACAAATTGTCACATTCCTGCCTCAACAATTGGTAATTTGTTTGATTCACAATTCTACACTAATCTTTTGAAAACATATCATAAACTTGGTGTTAATTTTGAATATTTATAAATTATGAGCGAATCGAGGAACAAATTGACAATATGAATCAATTTCTGATCTTTGTCTAACATCCTGACCATCTGAGCTTTTTCCTTGACTTCAACTTCTTTATCTCCTAGCTTCACTGTATGTTTTGATGTTCATCTAAAGTATAAACAAGTGTTTTTTATTTGTCATGTGGCTTAAGTCCTATCCAACAACCAAATGTAAGATTTGCACCCTCTTTTCCTTCATGTACAGTGGAAAGGCTGCTATATGTAGAATCACTTCATCCTGAGAACTGGAACTTGAACTTTTTTAAAAATTTCTACCAACAATGTGATGAGTATGAGCAAATTTTTTACAATTGTAACATTGTATATTCTGCAAGTTTCTTATTAAATCTCTGCACACTAAACTGTCTTTGGCCTCTTTAAACCTTCAAATGGTCTTAAACCAATCTACTTGTAAGTTATTAATAAACTGTTGTTTCGACCAACTCTGATCACCATAACTTCCTCTATAAATTACATATCGCCTCTTCCTCTAAAGTCCTGCCTCTCTTTTATTTTTCTACTTTTGACTCTCCATGCAAGTACAAAAGTTCTTGTCTTCGTGTTTGTGATTGAATCTGCTTAATGAGCTTGCAAGGATTCATTAATTTCTGGAGTTACTGTGACATATCTGTTGTTCTTCAACTGAGGTGGTGTACAAATCTAGAAGTTGGTTTCATTACCTTCAATATAATGTCTTCATTTTTATACTCTAATTTGGTTCACAACTGCTAACTCTGGTAATATAATGTTGCATGTTTCTTGCTTCCTTATAATGAATAAATAAAAATGCCTAAGGTTTGTTGCTTTGTCAAGCTTCTGGAAGAACCTTGTTTTTTCTTGAGATGATCCTAAACTCTTTTGGTCTTTTCAACCTACTAATGTGAAGAATTGACTATCTTATTTGTTGTAGAAAGAAAGCTTTTGCATCATCTTCCATCTCTTTCTTGGTTTTCTGCTTTCACTGAACCCTTTCAGTAATTTTCATAGACCTGAAAGTCTTCATCCTAAAGTCTAGTTATATGCTTGTCTTGAAAATTGGCAATGATGCATGAGAAATTTCAAGTGTAGGGGGAGTCTTCTTTTTACATAATTAACTTCACCTTCTGGTCATCTGACAGAATCAACTCGTAAAAACTCTTTAATGAACTTACAAAGCCAATCACCAATAACAACCAAAACAAAATTCAAGTTACTACACCTTCAAACTATAATTTTCACCTTCATCCATGGCAACATCAACAACATTCAATGGAAAACTGCTATATATGAGTCGAAACCATCAAGAAATTAACTGCTAAGCCTTGAACAGAAGCTCTGATACCTTTGTTGGAAGCCTCATACAAAAAGGAACAACATTGCAAAGAAATCAAACATTAAACAGTTAAATTTACAAGAAACATAGAAAATGTTAACAAAGTATTTTACAACGTAAAACCCCGCAAAAAATGTAATAGCCACACACACACCATCCACCAACTTTCCCTTTTACATTACTTACTTTTCAGTCAGCCACCCGTCCAGTTAACAAATCAATCCACTGGGTTACCATTCGCCTTACCAACTAAACACATAAGCTTCACGATGCAACTGAGCCATTGATCCCATAGATGCTTCTACAAGAATCTCTTTGAACTTTAATACCCACTTCATCAATACACCAACTACAAAACAATCGAGACTTATTTATACAACTCCATATCTTTACCAAACCTGCACTGCATAACCGCCAGTAACATCACACATAACCAAAGTCAGTTTTTCCAA
>NC_052471.1:28348531-28581092 GCF_009730915.1 Dioscorea cayenensis subsp. rotundata | reverse complement strand
ATTACGTATTGCTAATTTATCCTATCTCACTGATCATCACTGATCATTGAAAGAAATTTTGTGCTATATATGAAAAATAAATTAAGAAAATAAAAGCAGATACGATGGTGGTGGCTGTCGTCTTGCAATAAGGAAATTATTTTATTTTGGGTTCAATTCTCAAAACTGCATGGAAGAGTCCGAAAGTTATATGAGACCCTTTTTCTTTTTGTGCTAATTTTTGGGTCACAAGGAAAAGTTATATATAACAATCAACTCTATATTCAGCGTGTGAGAACTCCTATATTTAAGTATGAGAAATCTGGTGAGAATTTATACTTTCTGCGTAGTAGGCTACTTGTCATAATGAGACATTCTTATATCTTCTTGTCCTTCTTTTCCTTTTGGGTTGTGTGTGTGTGTGTGTGTGTCTATCTTTTCTCCACTGTATTTTTTGTCTGAGTAAATACTATTGAGAAATCTTTGTGATATTTATGTTTTATATTTACATATATATACTTTTCAGTGTGATTGTCTTATTATTACTACTGATTATGAGCAAGGGCAACACATCACTGTCAGAGCAACATTGACACGTACTCGTTAACTATGTGACTTTAACGACATTTTCAAATTTATCATGTAGAGCACGCCACGCTTAACATGCATACTATGTAAGACCAATTAATTCGCTTTGTCCAAAAGTACATGTCAATAAAGTACTATAACCATCGCGTCAGTAAATATCCTCCCTAACCACGTAATTCTGGAAATGGGTGAAACAGGGAATTCTCCTCACATACCATGCACATATATAGTACATTTGATCGACAATACTCATGTTTATCAGCACCACTAGATTGATCAATAAATAGTAAATAATAGGGTCATTCCCATGCACACAATTAGAAGGAAAGAAAATTGAAAATTGACTATGGATATTCAGTAGTTCTCTTATTATTTATTTATTTATTTATTTATTATTATTATTATTTTGTCATACTTCGGCCTTCAAAAGATAATCTCATAGAAGGGGAGAAATGGGTGCATTACGAGGTAGCCTTTCATCCTTTTCATACTACTTGCTCTCTTGCTATCTTTTCAACACCAAATCCCCCTATTAAAATATAGAACCATTAATTAAAGGCCACAAGACCACGTCAATGAACTCATCCATTTGGCTATAACAGTTTCAAAGAAACTTTTTCTTTAGATGCTCATCAATCATCACAAGCTATTAATTATTTTTAATTAACAAAATAAAATGTTAAATATTATCTTTTGTCGAAGTTTGTATGCATGAGAATTTTGATTTGTTTTCACTTAGAGTTGATTTATTCCACATTAAATCCAAAACACAAAGATATTATTTCTATTGAAAGTAGTAGTATAAGATTTAGTATTTTTCACTTAATTTACATCCAACGCAAATTAATACAAGTCAAGAAATAACATGATAAGTTTCAAGAAAGTAAAAAAAAAAAAAATGAAAGTACGTAGAGAATTTTATAAAAAAAAATTATGAATCAACATTATGTTCCTCATACTTGGAATAAAAATTTTATAATTAAAGTTAGTCAATTTAACACAATAAAGAAAGTTCTAAATATCACTTTCGATGTCCAACCGAAAACACTATGTTTGTAAAAGAAATAATATACATTAGATTGTGTTTGTTGGTCATTAGATTAATTGAGTTTGGACTTGTTGACTAGGCATGACCATCTTTATCACTTTCTTTTGAATCCCTTTGCACTTCATTTGCTTGCTTGCTTCTTAAAAATATTAAACCCTAATCATGTTTAAACAAAGCTTCGGCGCAATTAGCTTTGCAACTACTTAATGGATTCTTTGTGTATGTTTGTGCATGTGTGTGTGTGGGGTCTATTTGTTGGGTCTATTAAGAATTGATTAAATTGGTGGATTGCACCCTAAGATGTATTAGTCTTTTCTTTCATTCATGAACTTGGTCAAAAGCCAATTATGCAATTATATATATACTTTAATGTGTGTGTATATATTAGTTCTTTTAATAAATCAAGCATAACATATAATTATCATTTTGCATTGATATTTTTATTCATATACCTTTTGCTTGAGGGAAACCTAAACCCTAAAGTATAGTTTGAGTCATGAAGAAGTGATTCGGACATGTGAGAAAAATATCGGCAAACATGTCGGTGTTTGTTTTTTCATTGATTAAGATACCTTGTTTCGAATTAAAGTAACATATATATATATACATATACACACACACTATTATTTGAGATTTTTTTTTTTTTGTTTTTTTTTTGTTTTTTATCATTGATCTATATAATGAATTGAGATATTAAGAGTCTTATAATGGAGTTGATCTTTTTGAAATTTTTTTTTTTTTAAATCTATGTTAGGATTCAAATTTGAAATCATTTTGTTGAGCTACGAAAACCTTAACTAATTGAATCAGCCCTTCTTAATTATATGTATGCTATTATTCATGGTAGAAATTTATTTATAAAATAATAATTATTTGATTGAAGGTCACAGTCAGTAAACTAAAATTTGAAGTGATGAAATTAAGAAATTCTTGGTTTAATGTATGAAAAGATGTGAGTGTTATCCTTCAGTTGACCAATCAATAGATTTTGTTGTGAAATAAACTAATATTGGCATTCATGCTATATTAACTTATATTTATGAAGTAATAGGAATAGGAACATAAAATTGATTTTTTATTTTTTTTTGCGTTTAATTTTAATCTATTTTAAATATAACTACACAAATTTAATAAGTCAATATTCATTTGTTACACAAGAAATAGTTATATGTGGAGTGTTTGGTTAGTGAATAGGAAAAATAAAATAAAATAAGTTGAACAGGAACTATACTAATCAAAATTAATTTTTTTTATTAATTAATAATAAATAATTTTTAATAATTTTAAAATTAAGTCATAACCATGGTTGTTTATACAATTAAATTGGATACCTCTTGAATTTCTTTTTGAGATGTGAAACAAAGTTTGAAATGACATAAGACTCTAATGATTTTAAATAATCAAATAATGAATTTCAACTTAATTATATTCCATAAAACAATAAATTTAAAGAAAGTAATTAATTAATCAATGGTTAATAAAAAGGGCCATTAATTTTTCCTCAAAGAAAGTAATTAAGCACATAAACACACCTCGTAATTAATTATTAATGACTTAATTAACACATGATTTCTATAGAACAACACCCTATGAGACTTAAGTAACACAAACGCGTAGTTATAAATACTTAGATTCAAACTCCAATGCCTCTCTGCAATCCCAAAACACAGGAACATAATACAAAAATTAAGGTCAGAGATTGACACAATAAACAAGATTAATAATTAACACTTTAATTTTCTTTTTCTTTAACTTCAAAGTTAGTTCATGCTTTGCATTGTCTTCCTTTTCATCACTTTGATCTTTAAAATCCTTGTTACTTTATTCTTAAATATTTCTTTTGAATAATTTATTGTAAAGACTTTGCCCCATGAACATGTCTTTGCTCCGACAAATATGTATTTATATATATATATATAAAGATATTATAACATGTAAAATGTAAAGATATGTTGTCACTTGTCTTAATTTTTGTCATGTAATAAAAATGAAGAAAAATAAAGAATCTAATTAAAATTACACTGATGATCATATTGGACATGTTCGGGCATAAAATAATAGAGACGTATACGTTAATTCTAGTAATATCTTAATTTATATTTTAATATTTCCACCGAAATAAAAAGGTAAGCCGTGAATTTGGTTTGACTTTTATTACGTTTAAATGTTAGAAAAAAAAATATAGACTTATACCTATCGTCACATGGTGTGTTCGCCCAGAAATAGATGGAGACATATTAATTATAATTTTAATTATATCTTATCTTACACTCAAAATTTTGTCGTTTAATCAAGTTTAAATCAAGAATTTCGGCTTAATTTTTATCAAGATTAAGTGTAATGAAGAAAAAAACATCAAATAGGATTTGTTCGGTGATTAAATAAATGGAGACATGCTATAATTCTAATTGGATCAATTTACACTCAAGCTTGTACTAAATCAAGTATAAAATTATATATATATATATATATATATAAACAAGCTTTTTTTCTTTTATGCAACCTCGAATTATTTAATTCATCTCTTTAATACAATCAAAACCCTAATAAAAACTAGAATATATCACATGACATGTTTACAATCCACTTATGCCAAAAACAAAGTATCAAACAAATCACTAAACTTTGTGTTCAAATTTACATTTTAAAACATTCACCAAAATTTTAATAATAACATTAGAATGTAATTAATTAAGAGAAAGAAAAAAAAACTTGAAACTACACATCCATTATTAAAAAAAAAAAAAACATAAAGAAAAGTTCTTCTTTTTAGTAACTCAAAAGTGTTTTACATGATTAATTAATGAGTTACCATCATCACCATGAAAGAGTTCAACAAGAAATATTTACAAAATCAGGCATATAGATAGATATACATAAGACTAATAATAATTATATATAATAAATATTAATTTATTAATTAACTCTTCATCATCCTTAAAGCCAAAGCTTGAAGCTCACCCAACTCATCAAAGGGAGCCTTCCTTTTAGTACAAAGTTGGGTGGTAACAACACCTTCTGATGATAAACAAGAAGGCATTAATATTCCATCAGCACAACAAGAATCAAGAGAACTTTGTGGAGACATGGATTGCATCTGCATGCAAACATAATTTGGATGACCAAAAGTTTCAGAGTTAATATCTCCATTGTTAATCCCTTGCCAATAATGATGCCGGTGATTCTCCGACGACAATGATGATGATGATCGAGAAGCCATTGTCGTAGCCGTCATCGCCGTCGTCTTTTGAGCTAACTGTACCTTCATTTGCATTACTTGTGCTTGTAACAAGGCTACCTATATAGTTATCACATAACAAATGATCAACCATGCAAGTTCATGCAAACCCTAATTAACAGATTCATTATATATATATATATATATATATATATTAAAGGAGAGATTTTTTTTAATTGCCACCCCTTGAAAATAGCCAAATTAATTTTCCATATAACAAACCTTTGGAAAAAGTTTACCTTTATGATCTACATCTACTTTATTTCTGTATATGTTGTTGAAACTATCCCATCAAGAAAGTGACAAAAGAAAAGGCACAGACAGAACTACCCTTTAGACAAAGATGAGAAGAAATTAACTGAAAAAAAGGATGCAAGAGTGAATGCAAAGTAACAAATTAACCTGGTGCTGAAGAGCAAAGATATGAGAGACACAACCATAAACAGGGTCTCTAATCCGAGCTTGTGCTTCATAAGAAATAGTAACAACAGCCTCACAACGTTCAGGAACAGGAACATGCAACAAGAGCTTAGACACGTTGCTAGCTCCAAATACTTTGTGTATGGCTGCAAACCTTGCAGGACCTTGTTCACAGTTGAAGTATGGTGCAAAGATACAGTCCCTTGTGCACTTCCTCCTTAGAAACTTACATGCACCACATGGTGATGATGTTGTTGTCCCTGTTCCTGAAGAAGCCATTCTCTCTCTCTCTCTCTCTCTCTCTCTCTCTCTCTCTCTCACACACACACACACACACACACACACACACACACACTAGTATTAAACAAAGAAGAAGAAGTGGCTGAAGGGATATATCTTTGAAGGAGATGGGGGACAAGGGAGGGGAAAGTGTAGGGTTGAGAGGGAGCAGTGTAGTAATGGTGGATTGGAGATGATGGAGGTTTTCTCTATGTCTTTGTTTTATATATATATATATATAAATATATATGTAAAATAAAGAAGAAGGAGAAGGAGGAGGAGGAGAAGGAATGGTAGGTTGGATGGGGAATAGAAAATGAGAGTGATTGAGTGATGGTTTGGGTTGGAGATTAAAAAAACAGTACTCCGCCGAACGCCGCACTTTGGGACTGTCCTCTTGTGCGTGGCCACTTTGCTTTTCTTTTTCTCTCCTTTCTTTATTATGGTTTGGTTTGTTTTGTTTCACTTCATTTATAAATATGCATGAATGATATGTCCTGTAATTATGTTTTCCTTTTCTTATATGCATGAATGATATGTCCTGAAATTATGTGAACAATATTTTGTTTGGGTAATAACTTACCTAAAAAAAATTCATAATCTTTTACAATTTTACTGTATGATAGGATGGAAATAAAGACAACATTCATACAAAGTTCACATGATGAGAACATTTAGGTGAACTAACTTTTCACAGAAGTTGACAGTAAAACCAACATTGTAAAAAGGTATTGTTTCAGAACATGATTTCCACTTCAACAATGTAACAAGAGCATCTAAAATAGATGAAGAGTTTGATTTGATTACAAGTGTTGATAAAGAACAGCAGAGAACACTTAGCCAAGCCATTGTTCTGCTCGACGGGAACCTCCATCTCCGACGGCACGCCGGATGCTTATCTTCTCATTGGCATACTTCTCCTGGAGCCATTCAAATGCATTCATATCAAGTTTTCCGGTAACTGATTTTCCTTGCTTTCTTCTAATATGTTGCTCGTTTATGGAATGCCAGAGCTTACTGATTGCGTCTCTTTGGCAATGTGTGAACCTGTCTATGCTGTCAAAAGCATGCTTAACTAAGATGTCGATTACAGTTTGTGCCCTGTAAAGAATTTGATGAAAACAGATATTATTTTTTAGAATGAGAGTGAATACTCAAATATAACAAATGATGGATTAACAATGAAGTCTAACCATGGTATCTTGTAACGGCGAGCTGAGATCTCCAAGCATAGAAGCAAAGCTTCCCTCTTTGACTTTATAAATCTCTTTGATTCTTCTTCATCTGTTTGCCTGTTCAAAAATGCCACTGCCTTTTCTCGGGATTTTTCATCTTTCCTCGATGTGCTTGGAAGTAGAGCATCCAAACCAAAAGGATCAGAAGATTCTTTGTTTGATTCATCAAAAGCAGATGATTGGTTACCCTCCTCTGGATTGTGATTTGCTTCAGCCTCTGCTTTTTTCTCAGCTTCTGCGAGAGTTGCTGCTTCCTCATCGTCATCATCTTTAGTTGCCAACGGAAGACTAGATATGGCTTCTTTAATTTTGCCTGCTGTTTTAGAAAACTAGAGAAAAATAAATCTCAAGTAAAAGATCATGCTATCAGGTATATAACAAAAAATAGCTCGATACAATAAACACACAAGGAAAAGCTCATATTGTGGTTTAATTCAATACTTGCATATCAAATGACATACCAATTAAGTTTAGACCTAAGATAGCACCGGATTCAACATCATAACAGCAAGTATAGTTTTCTTACAATAAAGCTGTCATCAGTGTAAAAATCATTTGCCATCACAGCTCTCATAATCCATGTTGTCAGTTGATCATTCTGCTGTTTGGTAAAGCTCTGCACATTCAAAAGAAAGTAGATGTTGAATAAGAAATACTAGAACAGTAGCACAAAGTCTCTATGCATGGGAAAAAATTGTTATGAATTGCCAAATAAAAAATAACATAAAATCAGAGAAGACTAGTTAACGATCTGGGACACTCAGATAATGATATGAAATGCCACAGGTAGAGTATACATTGTCCATCGAAAATGCCGGGCTAATAAACTTGCAAACGAAACCGATCAGCTTGAAAACCCCAAAATTTACCTCAGTGACATCTTGAGCAGCAGAGAACAAAGCATGATAATCTGCTCTTACTGAAGGATCTGTTGGCGCAGAAGACGAAGACATTGCTGCTTCCAATATAGCAAAAAAATGGTTACTGGTTCCCAGCTTCACACTTCCGGCTTGTACCAATTGCACAGCAAGCTTTGCAGCCTTACTGAACTTTGAAGGATTTTTTATATGCGAAGCAATCTTCTGCATTGCTTCTATAACTTGTTTCTCGGATGCATCCACCGATGTTTTGAATCGCAACCGCTTCTGGGGCGCTTCCGCTTAAAATTAACAACAAATCCATCAAAATATGAACAATTCATCTCAAAGAACTGACAGACAGAAATAATTACAAATTCCAAAATGCTGATTGCAATGAAAGCCACTGCAATTAGTGAAAATAGTATAACCTTGATTGCACAAACTTGCAGACTAATGCAACAGTAGACAGCAAAATTCTAAGCATCAATGAAAACATTAAAGAGGCTTATAATGAATACTTTGATTTCCTAAACTAAAGAAAGCTTTGTACCTAAATTGATCCTGTCCTGAAGTCGAATGTGGGTTGATTCATGAGAAACATTACTAATTCTTTATTTTCTACGATTGATTGAAAAGTTTTCTAACAAATCTCACTAAAGAGAAACTATTTCATCTTAATAAACACAAACAATCAATCTAGTTAACAATCATACATTGAATTTATCATAAACCCTAAAAATTTTCAAATGAATCCCAGTAAAACCGAACAATTCATCTGAAAATAAACACAAACGAGTTGAAGACATAATTCAGCTTAATCTCGACCCAGTACGCAACAAGACACTAAATTTATCAAACATATGAACAACAAAACCCTAGATTCATGGAGATTAGGAAAGGTACCTTCTTGTTGGGATTCCAAGGGCTTATTCCGTTTGAGTGCGCTCTTGAGGGCGGGGACAGGGGGTAGAGCTGGAGCCGGAGACGCTGCGGGCTTAGTAGAAGGCAAGGGCTTCTCCACCTCCACGGATGGAGCGGAAGAAGGGGGTGGCAAGCCTTGGAAGAGGTTCTCCGCCATTGCTAGGGTTTGGAGAAGCTCCCTTTCGATCGAGAAATCTCCGACCTTATCGGATTCTCCATTCGCGCCCGTTAGCGTTGATAACGGGTTTCGGATCTAGACCAGAATGCTATCACTTATTTTGTAAAAATACCACTGATCTTTCTTTTATTTTCCTTGTAAAAGGAAAACTACAATTGGTTCTTGTATCCAAATATTCATTTAACCCCTTAAAACTAAAAAAAAATAATAATAATCAATTAAATGGTTAAATTATATGAATATAACAAATAAATATTCAATTTGATTCTTGAGCTTTATAAATATCATTAATTTGTTTTTTTTTTTATAACATATGAATTTACTTCAAAATCAAAATAATTTCACTTATCACTACTCAACCAGCTTCTCAACCCAAAGAACGATCTCCCTGATCACACCTCCTATTAGATGTCAGTCCTGTACTTCTTTTGCTCATCACTATCTGTTTTTCTTTATTCAACTTATGTATTTTTCCATTCCTTGATAATGTTTAGGGTCTATTCTTGCTTGGTTTGGTTATGTTTTTAGTTAGCTATAATTACCAGTTTAGTCCTTCTGATTCTATGATTTCAACCCTTTGAGTACCTCTATTATTTTTTGCGCCTATTACATCCCTTTATTTCTCTGAAATTGGAAATCTTAGTCCACAGAGAAATGGGGGTTATTCTCTACATTAGTTTTCGCTAGTATGGCATATTATGTTGTTAAAATATTAATTTTAAAAAATAAAAAATACTAATTAAATATGTGAGAATAAAATACAAGATTCGGATACAGTCTTTTTGAATTTGAATCCACCCCCATATGTGAAATCCCTAAACCCCATTTAGTCCTGACGCCTCCATCCCATCTAGTCCCTTGATGTTGTTCGAGCCTCGCACTCATCGAGATCCCACCTTCTTACAGAAGCTTTGAAACCCCTACTCTCATAAGGGAAGCTAACAAAGCAGTTGCAAAGCACCCCTTTGAGACCCCCGCCATTTTGTTGAAGGTCTCCACGGTGGAACACATGATTATTATCTGTTAAAGAATACTACCTCATGAGTGTGTATGTGTAGTGGAGATTCAACCTGCAATACTTGATCATGTTTAGGGCTTGTTTGGGTTGGTTTTAAAAAAAAAAATGTTTTTTTTTTAATTCGTAGAAGCACTTTTTCCAAAAATGCTTTCCAAAGTAAGTTACATTAGGTTCAAACAAAAATCAACTCAAACTATTTGTATGTCAAAGCTAGAAGTTGGTAGTTTCCTTTGAGATTAACCAAAACTCTTAACAAATGTGAAGTACAAAAAACGTAACTATAAGGCTCTTAACTAGAATATGAAAGTAACTCACAATTCAGCTTTTTATGTTCGCCCAACAATCTCTAAATTCATTTGCTTTCAAGAAATCTTCATCCTTCTCTTTTTGAATTTTCATACTCATAACTATAACAAAACATACATCAAGCTATTGGAATATTTATGTCAACAAGATGAATCATATCTTGATGTAATTATTCTATCTCTTCCCCAATCAATAGAATAATTAACTCATTAAATAGAACTTCTACTATTATATTTGCATCTCTATGCAAATGTCTTGCTTGTAAAACTCATAGGCAATTTGAAGATAGTTTTGCTTGAGAGACATTAGCTGTTAACATCATAACAAATGGCTCACTAATGAACTTAAGCTTTTCAAAAAGATAAGATAGCATAGTGTCAAACTTAGATCACACTAGAGAAGGCTAGTCATCATCTGAAATAATCGAACAAGCCTGCCACACACTAGCAAGCCACAAAAAACCCTCTCCAACTATATAGTAATATGTGACCATCCTAATCTTTTCAAGAATAATAGAACAAAGACTAGGAGCTCTATAATAATCAAAGAAACAAGGAAACAAACATGCCTAAGGAGATGCATTGGTTGATTAATTGAAAAACCCTCAAAGCTCCTTATGCTTTTTCAATGGCTATCCATTGAAACTCATCAAACCGATCCACACTCCATGAACTCCAAAATCAATAACACCTCGATATTTCCACAAAACTGGACCCAATTCAAAGCAATAAATCCAAAACCAATCGAAATCAAAAGTGATAAAAACTACAAAAACCCCAGAATGATTCAAGACAACCAACAACAACGAAAAAATCTGTAGAAAGAGAGACAACTCACCATAGATCCAAGCATTAGAGCACCCCCAATTCGCAACACCGCCGATGAACCACGCATGAAGCTCGATTGAGAAACTATGGCATCCAGGGATTGAGAGAATGGATGAGATCTTGGAGAGAGAGAGAGAGAAGGAAAGAAAAACAAAAGAAGGGTAACAACTGAAGATGAATCACAGGAAATCTACCTCTAATTTTCGCAAGAACATCACTAGAATGTGATTGCAAAGCTCTCCTCGCCAACCTATTCCTCTGTCTGGATGAAAGGGGTAGAGGCAAGAGGTAGGAGAAGACTGTTAAGGATTGAGGGTATTAATTTCTTTATTTATTGAGGGTAAATTGGTAATTGTATAACACCTAAAATAGCTTTTCATAAGTGCTTTTTTCAGGAGCACCACTTTACTAGCTTCTGGAAAAGGCAGAATTTGGACTTTTTTATCAGCTTTTGATTTTGCAAAAAAGCCAATACAAGCATATTTTCTTCCGCTCAGAAGTGCTTAACTTATAAAAAAGTGCTTATGGGCTTCCCAGAAGCCAATCCAAATAAGGCCTTAAACATCTTTTTTTATTTCTAACATGCAAATTTTCTATATTAAGCAAACATATCAATCTAAATCAATTTAATTAATTATAACCAATACATCAAGTTATTGCTTTTGCTTCTAATGATTAGTGATTATTGATCTTGAAAAATGGCTCTTAATCTATTTGAGGTCATTATAACTAGCCTCTAATATATTATGAAATAATCTTATATATGTTGCAGTGATTCATATAAATTAATACAATAATTAATTGAATGAACATGGAGCCATTGAGACAACAACTAAGAGATTCTACAGTTGATTATTCGTAAACAATGCAAGTAATCATGCAAATCTTGCACATTCTACAAATTGATACACATTAATCCAAACAATCCTACAAATTCTTCAAATTTGCAAATTGGTATAATACATACAAGGTTTAATTACCTTCACAACCTACAAATCCTTCAGATCCTGCAAATGGGTATGATACATACAAGGTTTAATTACATGTAGATCCTTCAGATCCTGCAAATTAGTATGCTACGTATAAGGTTTAATTATGTTCAAATCCTACAGGATTGTAATTCTTGTCAATAGATCCTGAAATTGTCTCTTTCAATTGACAAAAATTAAAATTTTGCAAATCACATTCTTGCTCATTTTATCATCTGAAATAAACTAATTTAATTTCATTTAATTTTTATCTCTATTCACCAATTCCACAACAATGTGAAAAAGTAGTACAAAGTCAAGAGGCATTTAACTTACCTCTTTGACATGCAATTACCCACCAAAAAAAGGTTACAACATTGGAAGTCAACCATTTTAACATCCACTTGACAACTAGATATTAATTTTATTGTTTGATACAAAATATGAAAACTAACAAAACCACCTTAGATAAATACTTCTTTCCTTTAGAGTTGTGGATTTTTTTTTTAAAATGCTTCAGTTGATGTGCTCTGCTGTGTTGGCAAGTCTAAAACTTCATTTAAGGTAGAGATGTGGGGATTTTTTTTCTTCATTTTGGTTTTCTTTTACAACAAATCTCATATTTCTATGAGCCTAATGATCATAATGACCAAAGAGCATGCATGATTAACTTGAAAAATAAATGGTATACCATGTAATTGTTAAAATGAAAATAAATCTTACCATCAGTTCACTACAGTAATAAATGATAATCCATGTTCCAATTCCCTTCCAAGAATACCTTTTCCAGTGTGCCACTTTTACAACATACATGGAGCAGTTATGATTAATTCAACAATAAGAACAAATTATGACAAATTGCTTGCCTTCATAACTCTAATTGGACCATAAATAGCTCCAATTCTTGATGATGTTGTCTTTTCTTTTCCCTTTATTTTTTCCCAGCACTTGTTGTCTATCTACTTGAACTAACATTTTTCAGTGTTGCCCTGCACAACCACATTAATTTTGGTTATGAGTACTAAATTCATAATACATTAAAGAAATAATTAGCATACAACTTACCTGTGTAGGCTTTTTTGGGCACCTTGACTTGTTGTGATCAGGGACGGAACCAAGGGGGGGGCTAATCGGGGCTTCAGCCTCCTGGTACTGGTGATTCTGTTATTTTGGCCTGAACAAGCGTCTCTCACCATCGATGGTCTACCAATCTTTTTTTTCCCTGCAGGTTGCAGCCTCTCCCTTCCCAAGGTTGAAGGGCTAAGCTCTCAAGACAGCTCCTTATCTCCTCTCCTTCAATTTTACTTTTGCGTTAAGGTGTCGGCGGTCACTAAGATGGGAAGATTCGGTGGGTTACCCAGTTGCGGTTAAGGAAAAAGAAACTCTAGCCAAGATGAGAATTTGAAATCCATAGGAATCATTGGATTGGATTGTTTTTAATACCTCATGATCTATACAAGTCACATTGGATTGTATTGTTTTTAATGCCTTGTGATATGTACAAGTTACATTGAATTGGATGCTATTTAATACCTCGTGATATGTACAAGTTACATTGGATCTATGATCTAGACACTAGATTTAAATCAATTATGTTTGAAAATTGAAATTGGTGGGCTTGTGTGTGTGTGTGTGTGTGTGACTTGTAGCCCAGCAGGCTTATGCTTTATAGGCCAAGGAGAAGCAAGGCAGTTAGTAGATTTAAACTAAGTTCTGAAAATTTTTTGTATTGGTTTGCATCCTTACAATTTTGTACATTGGTTGGAGATAACAGTGAGTATATTAGTTTATTTTTTTTTCTTTTGTTGGATCATGTATTGATTCTTAATGTAAATGAGAATAAATGAGAATAAATGTATAAAATTTTTGGGTGAAAAACATAAAGCATGATTGGTAATTTCATTCTTGTGATATGACTACAGTGTGTTTAATTAAATGCCTCAATGAGATCATTGAGATAAAATGTTGAGAATATAAAACATTACACATTAGTATTTATCACAATGTATATATGTATAATTAAATAATGTTTAGTGTTAAGTCTACATAACAAAATGCGTAAAAAAAATGTTATATCTACATAGTAAAAAGAATAATAAAATAGGTTGTTTTAATCAATGATTACATTGTCACACTAATTTGTATTGGAAACATTTGTTATGTTGAATGAATTTTCTTTAACATTTTGCCCTCAGCCCCTATTACCAATAAGTCCTGGTTCCGTCCCTGGTTGTGGCTCTCCATATGACAAATTCCACATCTAAAGATTCTGCCAAACCTTGAAATTTTTGTTGTACTTTTCAATGTTATCAGAACTGGACCAGACATTGAACCGGCCAAGGTGCCAAGTCACCGGGTCATCGGTTTAACCACCGGGTCAATTTAAATATTTTAAATAATTTAATTTAATATAATTAATTGAAAAAATAATATTATAATTACAACAAATAAAATAATACAACAAATAAGGTATACAAGTAAAAGTAAAATACATAAATTTTAATTGTCAATACAATATATCTTTTAATACAAACCGGCTGGTTCATATAAAACCGATCGGTTCACATGTTTAATTAAAAATCGGCGGTTCACACCTGTTTTTACTGGTTTAATTGCAAGTTCAGTCCAATTAGAGAACCGAAACGGTTCAACCTGTCGGACCGCTGGTCTGGTCTGATTCTGATAACGCTGGTACTTTTTTCTATTGCCTTCCAAAGGTTCTCTCCTTCTTTTTTCACAGGTTGACTAGGCATATTTTTTGCTATAGGAGGTAGCAATGAACATCTTGTCACTCACAGGATTGATAGTGTACTGGTATGCCTTCATGTAGGTATCCTTCTTGAACCATTCAGATACATAAATACGTGGGTTTGCACTTGGAATGCAATTGCTGCTAGTGCATGCTGATAGGGGATGCCACTCTTGTCCCACTTTCCACAAGAGCAGCTATTATGGTCTAACTTCACAACATAGGTCTCCCTCATCATTTGCACCACCTCATCCCAATAGACTTCATGTTCTGTAGCACCATTCCAATCAACCTACCACTTAGCACATTTATTCCTTTCTTTGTCAAGTTTGGCAACTATGTTTGGCCCAACATCAAACTTCCACTTCATGATATACTTCTTTTTAGCAACAATCCTTTGCATAACATATCTTTTTATTTCTTCAAGCATAGCTATAATCATATGTTAAATGAGTTCTTTAGACAAAAACCACTATAGTATAATAATTGATTGATTGTCTACATCAAATAGTTAACAATTGTTTGTAGTGCATTATATTAGCATATATTATTATGTTAGTATATAAGGATATATTAGCATATATTATTATGTTAGTATATAAGGATATATTAGCACATATTATTATGTTAGTAGCTATATAAAACCCCCTTATGTGTCTTTTTCTTAGAAATGCTAATATGATATCCCTAGCCTCTGTTTCTCTGTCTTCATGCCTCCGTCTCTTTATGTCTTCATGGTATCAGAGACAGGTTAATGGATTCTTCTCTTTGCTTGATTGAAGAAATCTTCCCTTTGATTTGTCTTTGCTCACGTTTGTTTGACTGGATCCTGTCAATTCAGAGTTTTTTGTTTTTTTTTTTCGATTTCTATTGATTTGGGGATTTCATATTTGTGTCTTTTTCATCATGGCTAGTCGTAAGGATGATTTGCTTCAGTCGATTAGTGTTCAGTTGGATGGTAAAAAGAATACACATAAGGGGTTTTTATATAGCTACTAACATAATAATATATGCTAATATATCCTTATATACTAACATAATAATATATGCGGCCTTGGTTGACACCTAGGAGGCTGATAATTCGAAGATTATCACATGGATCAACAATTCGGCTATCCACCCCATTAGTGTTCAATTGGCTAAGTACGAGACGACAAAAGAGGTCTGGGATCATCTGGCTAGATTGTACACACAATCTAATTTCGCCAAGCAATATCAGTTAGAGACAGATATTCATGCACTTCAGCAGAATGATATGAGTATCCAAGAGTTCTATTCTGCCATGTCTAATCTCTGGGATCAGTTGGCTCTCACTAAGTCTACAACGCTGCGAGGATTTGACCCGTATATTGTTCCAAAGAAGAACAACGTTTGGTATAGTTTCTGATGGCCCTTCGGAATGATTTCGAGGGATTGCGTGGGACAATTCTACATCATTCTCCTCTTCCATCTGTTGATTCCGTGGTTAATGAACTGCTAGCAGAAGAAATTCGGCTCAAGTCTAAGTCAGATAAGGGGTCTGTCACACCTACGACTCCAACTGTCTTCGCTGCCCCACACCAATCACCACCTAGCAACCAAAATAGAACATCTACTAAAGTCTCTCAGGATAAATATGGTTTTTGCAAGCAGAAGGGTCATTGGAAGGCTCAGTGTCCAAAACTGCTGAGTAAAGGCAAACTTCAACAACAACAACAACAACAACAACAACGACGACCACCGCAACAACAACGCCCGCCGCAGATTGCTCCATGGACGTATCGTCCACCTCTGTCCAACAATGCAGTTGCTGCCCCTTCTTTGGATCCTTATATGTTTGAGCAGTTACAACAATTCCTTGCTTCTCAGCTTCATGCCATGTCGGCCTCCTCCTAAAAAGGTTTGTCTTTATGTGGTATCTCAGGTACATCCTCTTCGTTATGGATCTTGGATTTAGGAGCTTCTCATCATATGTCTCATGATATTGATTCCTTTGTGTATGTTAATTCTGCTCCATCTTTGTCTGTCATGACTGCCGATGGTACCTCAATTCCATTGGCCGGCGTTGGTGCTGTCCGCACATCCCGTTTATCTCTCTCAGATGTATACCATATTCCTAGTCTAACTTTAAATCTCGCATTTGTTGGCCAATTATGTGATTCTGGTTTCTCAGTTCTTTTTACTTCTACCAATTGTTATGTTCAGGACCCGCACTCTCAGAAGGTGATTAGGACAGGCCGTAGGGATGGGGGACTCTACATATTAGATGAGCTCAAAGTATTAGATGTTGCTGCCTCCAGTGTGGATTTGTCATCTTTTCATTTCAGTCATTCATCTTCTAATTTTTATCTTTGGCATTCTCGTTTGAGTCATGTTTCTGCGTCTCGTTTAAAGTTTTTAGCTTCTACTAGAGCTTTAGGTCATTTGGACAGTCATGATATTTCTGATTCTAATAGTTGTAAATTAGCTAAATTTTCAGCCTTGCCTTTTTATCAAAGTATTTCTCTTTCCGTTGCACCATTTGATCTTGTGCATTCTGATGTATGGGGACCCTCTCCGGTACTCACCAAAGGGGATCTAGATATTATGTTTTGTTTATTGATGATTTCACTCGTTATACTTGGGTTTATCTTATAAAATGTAGGTCTGAATTTTCTTACCATATTCAGTAACTTTCGAGCCCTTGTGAAGACCCAATGCTCATTTGTCAATAAATGCTTTCGGTGTGATTTGGGGGGTGAATACACTTCTAATGAATTTTCTCAGTTACTTGCTTCTGATGGGACTATCCACCAAACCTTGTGTACAGACACTTCTAACAAAACAGTGCTGCTGAAAAGAAACATCGCCATCTAGTCGAAACAACTCGTTCATTCTTGTTGTCAGCCGAGGTTCCTAGTGCGTTTTGGGGGGAAGCGGTCCTTACCGCTGCTCATGTAATCAACAGAATTCCAATCTCTCATAATTCAAGTTTGTCTCCTTTTGAGAAGTTTTATGGTCATTCACCTGATTATTCCTCATTGCGTGTCTTTGGTTGTACTTGTTTTGTTCTACGACCTCATGCTGAGCGTAGTAAATTGTCTCCTCGATCTGCTTTGTGTCTTTTTGGGTTATGGTGTTGGTCAAAAGGGATATCATTATTTTGATCCAGTTAGTTAAAAATTGTATGTCTCGCGTCATGTTGTGTTTTTAGAGTATATACCCTTCTTTTCTGTTCCTGCTAGTTCACATCATCTGACACAATCAAATCTTGTTTGTATTGATCCCTTCGATATCGACCCCACTGAAGCTCTGTCTGATACTTTGGTTCATGAGACATCCACCTCTCATATCCCTACTCCTATGACCACCCAGTTACCGGATGAGATTGTGGATAATCCTCCTCTACGTCAGTCCACTCGTATCCGTAAGTCCACTAAACTACCTGACTTTGAGTATTCATCCTATTCTGCCTCCTTTGCTTCTTTTGTTGCATCTATTCATCATTTTTCTGAGCCTTCATCCTACAGAGAGGCAGTTCGTGATCCTCTTTGGCAGACTACTATGGCTGAGGAACTTATTGCTCTACACCAGATTCATACATGGGATTTGGTTCCGCTACAGCCCGAAAAACATGCCATTGGTTCTCGTTGGGTATACAAGATTAAAACCAAATCCGACGGACCCATTGAATGGTACAAGGCCCGACTTGTTGCTAAAGGCTACTCCCAAGAGTATGGTATGGACTATGAAGAAACTTTTGCTCCTGTTGCTAAAATGACGACTATTCGTACTTTGATTACTGTTGCTTCCATTTACCAATGGAGAATATCTCAGATGGATGTCAAGAATGCTTTCTTGAATGGCGATCTTCATGAAGAAGTTTATATAATGCCTCCTCATGGTGTTGCACACCAGTCAGGTGAAGTTTGCAGGCTTCGTAAAGCTCTTCACGGTCTTAAACAATCACCATGTGCCTGGTTTGAGAAGTTTTCCATTGTGATTACTTCGCTTGGCTTTCTTCCTAGTCACCATGATTCGGCATTATTTGTAAAGTGTACAATGGCAGGTCGTATTCTATTATCTTTGTATGTTGATGACATGATTATTACTGGTGATGATTGTGATGGAATTAACTCTTTGAAGTCTGAATTGCCACGTTACTTTGCTATGAAAGACCTAGGTATGCTACGTTATTTTTTGGGAATTGAGGTTGCCTATTCCTTGAAAGGCTATCTTTTATCTCAATCAAAGTATATAGCTGATCTGTTTGAGCGTGCTCGACTCACTGATAGTCGGACCGTTGATACTTCCCTTGAGACTAATGCTAGATACTCTCCGTCGGATGGTACTCCTTTGGCAGATTCTAGTCTTTATCGTACTGTTGTTGGTAGCTTGGTTTATCTTACTGTGACTCGCCCTGAGATTGCGCATGCTGTTGAAGTGGTTAGTCAGTTTGTCACCATCACATTGCCATTTGTTCCTTCTTCTCTCCAAATTGTTGATATTTTTACAAAAGCACACTCGGCTTCGCGCTTCCGTTTCTTATTTGACAAACTCTCGATGCTTATCGCTGTCGCATCGTGAGTTTGAGGGGGGATATTAGCATATATTATTATGTTAGTATATAAGGATATATTAGCATATATTATTATGTTAGTAGCTATATAAAAAACCCTTATGTGTATTCTTTTTTCTTAGAAATGCTAATATGAGATCTTTAGCCTCTGTTTCTCTGTCTTCATGCCTCTGTCTCTTTATGTCTTCACATTATAGATTCATGGGTAGGTGCATTGAACTAGTTTTAAAAAATAGGGACGTCATAAAGTACATTACATGGTTGCAAATGAAAGAGGATCCTAACAAAGCATTTTCTAAGTATTTCCATTTTGATCGTCTTACAGAACTAAACTAAACCCCAGTATTAGTCAAATACATCCTCACAAAACTATGGACCAATTACATTTAAACACAAAATATAGAAGACAAAAATATAATATGACACATATGACTTGTCCCCATCTCTGAATATATGGTAGTACTAAAATAAACCCCACATTATTCACAAAACAAAGTAGATTTATTAGATTCAAACACAAAACATAAAGGAAAAAAATATAATATTTGTCCCATCTCTGAATGTCTGGTAGAACTAAAACAAATCCCACATTAGAGTGAACACATCATCACAAAACTTCAGTAAAATCGATTAATTAAATTCATGCACAGAACATGAAGGAAAATATAATGACAAATGAGATTCGTCACCAACTACAAGGCATTTACTCAATACTAAGATTTGTCGCCAATTACAAAGCAATTACTCAATATCAAAATCTGTCACCAATAATAAGTCAATTACTCAATACCAAGAAATGAGAATAGAAAAATACCTTCCTGGGGCGATGAAGGGCTGGCTTCACGGATCAAGACCTCTGCAAGAAAGTGAGATCTCCAATTTTAGATAACAGAGGGACACAATAGGCCCAAAAAATAATAAAGAGATTCAAAGGACTAAAACCATACAATTAGATGGACTAAACTGGTAATTTTACATTTTATTTATTTTATGTTTTGTGATTTTGTCCTTGCCATTTTTCACTTTAATAAATAGTGATTTATCTTTTTTTTTAAAAATAAATAATTCATTTAAATGAGTGACACCATGAACAAAACAAATATTTTCAAATGATGCATATATAATAATAATTTTTTTTTCAATTGAAGAATTTAAATAAATATTTAATTCTTTTACTTAATCATTTCTAATTTATTTTATTTTTGTATAAAAATTAGTGTAGAAAAATTATATATGTACCCTGCAAAAATATATAATTGCAAACCAACCAAACAAAACAAATACTAACATGTTTAGGGTGCAATATGAAAAATATCAAGTGATTAATTACCAAACTCTCTTGCGTTGTATTTCTTCCCTCTTTTTTCCTTCTCCGCGGGTGAATCGTGTTCGTCTCCGCGAGATCTCTTCAAAACCCTAACCCTAGAACTCGCCCTGAGCTCCAATTCCAGGTTTGTTTCTTCATTGTTTTGGTTTCTATTCCAATGTTTTAGATCCTGGATCGCTGATTGGGGTGAATGTTTCTTGTGATTTGATTTGAATCGGTGCTCTTCAACAGCTTTGATTCTGTTCTTAGGATTCAATTGTTCATCCGATGGAATTCTAACCCAGAATAACCTAATCCTCTTGTTTTTCTTCGCAGAACGAGCTTGTTGGATCTTGGAGGGTTTCTGGATTAGGTTTAGTGATGAATTCGAGAAGGTTGGTTCCCAAATCTCTCCATTTTTCTGTTTTTTGAATGGGAATTCTTGATTTTAGTTTTTTTGTTTATTATTTTTTTTGCGATGTATTAGCCATTTGTCTTTTATGATCTTACCAAGTCTTTGATTAATGTTGCAATTTGTGATTTTGTTTTTCTTGGTATTGAAGATGTTTTGCTAGTTATGTTGATCAATAGGGACTGTTAATAGATGGGTTGCTTGTGTCAATATCAGATGCATAGCTTATTCACTAGTGGATGTTTAATTTCCACTATTCTAATACATTGTTGTTGTTATTGTGTTTCCCCAACTAGAAAATGCGAGGCATGTTGTGATTTATATATTTTATTAATTGATCAAAATGTCACTCAAGTGTGGACAATCATGGCTTGAATTTTCTAACTGGAATCTTATGGGACGATTCTTCTGTTTGACTTGCATGGATGGAGTTTCTGATAAAAATATGAAATTTTCTTTGGGTGGGATGTGATAGTCTGTGTCAGTATTGTTATTCACCATAAACTCTTCTATTACTTACATGTGATTTGAATATTTGCAGGGACTACCGTAATGGCAGAGCTGCTTTATTCGATGGCATTGAAGAAGGTGGGGTCAGAGCCTCATCCTATTCTTCTCATGAAATAGATGAGCATGAAAATGAGAGAGCTATTGATGGGCTCCAAGATCGAGTCAATGTTCTTAAGAGAGTAAGTCATTATTTCTGCGGTTGAGTCATGCAAATAAATGTGTTTTGATTAATGGCTTTGTAGAGAATGAGTGTAGAAATTCTTTAAATTAGTTTGCCTCATGGAATTGTTTTTTCAACTATTTTTTAGTCACCTTTAGGCGCGACAATAAAACTGCTAAGTTTTGTACATCACTTTTCTTTATTTGTATTTTTATGTGCAGACATTATTTTAGTTTCCTAGTGTAAACAAGAAAATCATGACTTTCAGTTGGAATTGAAGTTAACTTCTGTGCTATTTTCAGTAGCTTTACCTATTTGTATGATTTTATCATTTAATAATGGAATTACTAGCAATTATTATTGGGTGAATTGCTCAGTGTAGTTTCCTCATCCTTTATAGATTCTGGAGATTGAGTATTCTTCTATGCTTTGTGTCAAATTTGCCAAGGTCACTATATTGGCTTGAAGTTTCACATTCGGTACTGGACCACCACAATTGCTAAACTTTCAATCAATATTCATTATGATTTTTTAAATTTAGCTCCCACCCAACTGCAAATGTAAGATATCCTAGCGGTAAACTATATTGCTTTTTGACTTTTCTTTATTAATGGAATTGCATTTATATTAGGTGGATTCAAATTTTGCATGGGAAAGTCTTTTATGGACAATGCATGTTAAAGAGTGATGAGCTTCATAAGTTGATGCCATACCCGATTAAAGTTTATAGATCCTTTTAGTGCTGACTAGATCATGTAGGACTTTTCTATGGATTTGTTAATGTAGGTTGTTCAGCATCTGGGTCAGGACAGAAAGTTCTTGACTTGTCAAGTATTTATTGTGCGTGCATACAGATGATCTCGCCTGCTGTCTTATGGACTAATCACCTTTGGTACTTGAGTAGTAAATTTTGTTCTTTAGAGCCAAGCTCAAAAGTATTTTTCCACAGATTTGGAAGTGATATTGTTGGATTTATATCACCATAATGTCGAAATGGAAAGGGTAATAGGTTAGTTGCCGGTTTACAAGATAAAAGTTGGTTGATAACATTCTAGGAAGATAGATAAACCTAAGGAAGGCATTTTATTATAGAAGAACCATCTTGGAATTTGTCTCGAGTCATGTGACATTTTATAGGGAGCTGCCAAACACATGAGCTATGCCTAACATGTGAAATGGGTGCATAAGGATATTATGTTGTACAAAGATAATTCATATTGTTTATTGATTTTTTCATGAAGATACTTGAATACGTACCACTTTTGGTCCCATGCTCTTAGCTTTCAAGTTTTTATCTACATTGCAATTTTATTCAATTGTGTAGGAATTATGAAATGTTAATTTGGAATAAAATGGCACAAGTTCAGAGTAAAATTGGTTCTTAAATGTCTGACCAAGATTTTTGCAAGTTTTAATCAGCAATCAGTTTGTTTTGAAAGCTTGATATGCAATTACTGAAGTAATGATTTTTTAATAGTATGTTTGAGATAATGTGGTTAGTCTGCCATAGTTCCACATTAATATAATAGATGAATATCTGGACAAAATTTCAGTTTCTTACCAGCTATTGCGAATCTTGACCAAACATATCTGTGGTTTTTATTTCATGAAAAAGTGTGGAATTTTTCATCTCATGTGTCCTGTTTAGTGGGCCTAAACTGATTTATCAAAATAACTCTTTGGGACTTCAGCTATTAAGTTTATATTTGAACGGCTCAGATTGAAGCTTAATGAGCTCAGGTTGTTGAACAATTTTACATCCTGAAATTTGTGATGATTTCCGTTCTTATTTATCATAAGGAGTAAGCATGTTTTCATCCGGAGATTGATTTTGTTTCATTTTGTCAGAGTATTCTATTGTAATCCTTGTTGACATGTTATGTTCTCACAGTTGACAGGTGATATACATGAGGAGGTGGATAGTCACAACCGTATGCTGGACAGAATGGTAAACCCCCTCTTCCCTTCCCTTCCCTTCCATGCATGTGCTTGGAAAAGCATAAATATGGCTAAAGTAAATTTTTATCATTCTTGTGGATTTAGGGCAATGATATGGATTCATCAAGGGGAATCCTTTCTCCCTCTTCCATGCATGTACTTGGAAAAGCATAAATATGCCTAAAGTAAATTTTTATCATTCTTGTGGATTTAGGGCAATGATATGGATTCATCAAGGGGAATCCTTTCTGGAACAATGGATCGATTCAAAATGGTAAGTTTGAAATTACTTCTACAAGCTCTCCTTAGCTACTATCCCACTAATAGACTATTTTTTCCTGACCAGGTGTTTGAGACCAAATCGAGCCGCAGGATGGCAACTCTAGTGGCATCTTTCGTGGCTGTCTTCTTGCTTGTCTACTACCTGACCAAGTAGGATCTCCGTTCACTGTGAATCCATAGTATCTAGCCCTTTAAGATCTCAAAAACAAACTCTCAACTATGCTTGTCATGGAATTTTTACAGCATCTAAATTGCCCTATATAGTGCTTGCTATGTCATCATATTTGTGCTTCCCTTCTTGTGGATTCATATAAATTTCTGCATGGCTGTGTAACAACAGTGTTATTGTACCTATCTTGCCTTGAAAACAAAGACATCATGCTGAATTTCTGAATGGCTTTCATGCATGTTGCATCAAATTTACCTCTCCAATGAATGATAGTTTTTATTATATACTTATTTATGTTTAATAAATTTGTGCATAAAACCATAAGGCTTTTTTTTTTTTTTAAAAAAAAATTGTGTATTGTTCTAGAATAAACTGCAATAAGGTCTGTATTTCATTTCTTGCCTAGGAGCAAAATTTGTTTGGAGCAACTGCATCTATACCTGTGCTTGAATAATGATTACATCATAGTTGTCGTATATCAAATTAGAATGAAGCTAATAGAGTAATCAAAGTGCCAATTTGACTAAGAGTCCAGCTTGCGCATCGTGCCATAAGACTAACACACTTTCATCAGTGCCAAACTGAAGAACTTTGTTTAACTATTTCATAGATCACCATTGGCTATGTTTTGAGGGTAATCTGATTAGTTATAGCATTACAAGTTTAGGAAAATTCTAGTCTGCACCTGGTGAATTAACCAAAAATTGTTGGGTGTGTTATGTGGTAAATAAAATAAATGGTTTAAATGTTTCTTTATTGTCATGTGTACGATGTTGTTGTTGTTGAACAAGCCATCACATACACTCTATTTTAATAGAGTGGCCTTCCAAATGGGAGTTAAATGTCTTACTATCACAAGTGGTGACTCTATTGTTATGTGATGTTTAAAATGAATTGTTGGGTAAATGTATTTGATAATTTTGTTTTCCAAAGAGGTGTTTATCCAACCAGTGTTAATAGAGTGACCAAGTAAGAATTATTGATGTGGACATATTATAATTCATTTATAAGTTTATAATTTTTTTTTCATTAAAGAAAAAGGTAATTGTCAAATACATTATAATTAGCTAGATAATGACATTTTTAAGCAATATGTTTTTAAAAAAAATGAAATAAAAATTTATACAATAATTAAAACTTCATTTCATAAGACATCAACTATTGTTAAGTTTTTTAGATAAAATTGTATAATATTGAAAAATTATTTTTTACCAACTATTTTTTAATCTATTGGCATGGAATCTCTTATGAGGAGACGGGTAAGGTACAAATATATTGTAGGATTAACTCTATAATTTTAGTGTCCTTACCGTGGTTGGCTTATTTTAATAATAATAAAAAAAAAAATCTAATTTATGTAAGTCTTGAATTAATGCCTGTCAAACGAGCATGGTTCACATAAGCTTAAAATTTTGTTCATAGAATCTTTACAACCTTAAAATTTTAATTAGGAAGAAAATAGTAGCATTGAATGATATTGAAATATTGAATGTACGGGGGATTCCTTTTTGCCTCGACTGGAATGTTGAGTGGCGCTCCTTTCCTTTGGCTAAATATTTTAAACTTTTATCGATGAAAGGCGTTGTGAGATTTGGAAAACATGGGAAGCTCAACCCGTGTTACATCGGACCTTTTGAGATTTTGGAGCGAGTTGGAGCTGTTGCTTATCGCTTGGCCTTACCACCAGATCTAGCTCAGGTCCACAATGTCTTTCATATCTCTATGCTGAGGAAGTATCTGTCAGATCCATCGCATGTCATTCAGCATGAACCAGTGGAGCTTCAGAAGAATCTGTCTTACGAAGAACAACCAGCGGAGTTTCTGGCCTACAAAGAGCAACAGTGAGGAAACCGAGTGATTCTATTCATCAAGGTTAGATGGAGCAACCGCTCCAGTGATGAAGCCACCTGGGAGCGAGAATCCGACTTGAGGGATCGCTTTCCAGAGTTGTTCCCTGACCCTTGATGCGAGTTTAGAGGACTAAACTCCATTTAAGGGGGGAGTTTGTAATGTTTGCTGAGTGAGAAGTGCTTTGACTGGTTTGACTGAGAATTATTTGTCAGTGAGCCCCACTTTTGTCTCTTTGCCCGTAAATTCTGGATCTTGTCTGCCTGATTATGTATTATTCGAGGCTCATAATTGAGATTATGGGATGCTCTTAAAGGCTTGTCTAAAAACCAAACCATTCTTCTCTCTAAAGCTCTTTCCACCTTGTTAACAACTCAACACCTTGGCCGAATTTTCAATTTCTGTTCTCTCTTGAAGCTTGGATTTTGGAGGATCTCTTCACCAGCAAGTTTAGAGGTAGGTGTTTTTGGTGTTGAATGCTTGACCTTGTGGGGTTGTTTGTCATTTTATGTCTTGATTAAAGCTTTGTTTATTTCTTTGAGCATGTCGCGTCTGAGAAGTTTTCTAATGTTTGTTCTTCATGTGATGGATGTGTTTTATTATCTTGGGTTTTTATGTGTGCATGATGCAACTTTGAGCATGATGTGAACTTGCAACCTTGTTGTATTAAGATTTTATTTATCCTTCTTGATTTTTGTAAGCATGCGTAGCAACCTGAAAGCATGTTTTATTTTGTTAGTGTAGTTCACCTTGTACTCATGTGTTTCCTTGCTGCAAGATTTATATTATGGCCAGTGTTTTGGTTGGGTTTTTGAATTGTTATCATATAGGTTTAATTGTGTGTATATATATATATATATTAATGTATGCATGCATTTAAGTTTTTAAATCCTGTTGCATTGAGAATTTAACCATTTCTGACAATTCCATTCCAAAGTTGGTTTTCTTTATTATTACTTTAAAATAGAGTTTATCTGTTAATGTTTGTATGGGCATGTTAGTAGTATATATATATACATATATCTTTGAACATGTGTTTATTATGATATTGGACTTGGAAAATTTTTATGTGCTAGTGTTTAATGCAAACCTTCCTGGTGTAATTATTTAAGCATATTTAATTTTATTGGCTTAACTCTTTTTAATTCTCCTGAAAATTTTTAGTTGCTAGTACTTGTACTGTGTATTCATTCTAGACATGCAATTGTTCTAGATTTATCTAGTTGGCATGTGAGTTCAGCTAGATAAGTGATTTTATTTCGAAGTATAACACTTCTTAAATCATTCAGATTGGTCGTAATTATTGTTTATGTTTCTTTTAATGTGTATGGTTGTTTTGCTTCCTTGCTAGCCTTGAAATCTTTTAATTGTTGAATTAGCTCGGGCTGTTGTTGTAAGTTAGGCCCGGCCTAAGATTTTCTAACCTAAGTTAGATTATTCTGTTTGGGTAGATCCTATAGCGAGCCCGAATTCGCGGGACTTGTCGAATCCAACTTCTTAGCTCGGAGCCAGGTAGGCTCTCGCACCCTATAATTCCGTATTTTTTTGTGTGTGGCTATTTATTTATTTAATTATATTGTTCTTGCAACATTTATTCATATCTTATTTATTATTCTGTATTTGTTATCTGTTTAATTATGTAAGTTATTTATTTTGTCAAGTGATTTATTCGGTATTTTTTCAATCTGTATTCTGTATTTTTTGCGGTTTTAGTACATCTCCATTTCTGGCTCACCCAGCTAGGAGGAGCAAGTCCTAGCCATGTGCACATGTTTTCTGTAGTAGCGCTACCGGACATGCGTGTCCGTTCCGACTGCGGTCAAAGATCCAGCTCTGGTTGATATTTTGTTTTGTTTTGACTTCACAGTTGATGATCCAACCTCGTGCTGTTGATTTCTGTTATCAGTTAGGGAGATGTACATGTTTGTTTTTCTGCATGTTTTATGTATTTTTGATAATTTGTCTGAATTATTAATTATTCTGCTATATCTGTATTATTATGTTATTTTCTGCGATCCTACTGCGCCCTTGTGGCTCATGTACTCTGTGAATATTTCCTTCCATAGGAGAAAATCAAGCTTAGGATCAGTGGGTTATTCTGGGGCTTCTTCTATAGTTGTGACTTGTCAAATACTTGTACATGTATTGTGACTTGTGAACCTCAAAGAACAGGTATTTGACAAGTCATAACTATAGAAGAAGCTATTTGGTTTGGGTTTCATGGTTTGTCCCTATATATATATAGGATGAATCATCTGTGTACATTCGTAAGTTTTAAATCTACGAAATGTTGCTATCAACGGTTGGATTTCAATCCAACGATCCAGCACTGTTCAATGAATACTATTAGTGTTCTTATGAATAGTAACACAGTGAAAAAGTGAGATGTACAGTATTTTGATTTAAACTGTTCAACCAATTTATGCACAGTACTTGAAGAAATATGAACCGTCCAACCCTATTTCTACTCCACCTACAACAACCAAGTTATAATCAAAATCAAAACTAATGAACCCAACTAATCCTTGATTATGTTTCACTGTAGTGCTATATTTCACACTGTGCTCAACTGTGGGCGTTCTATGAACGTCCAAAGTTGATGTTTTCTCATATATATCTATATATATATATATATACATACATACATACATACATATATAACTATATATTAATCTTAGTGGATAGTTCCTCATAGCCTCTCCAGCCGACATTTGGACATTCAAGATTGGTTTAACCAAACATATGAAATTACTCAATAGCCCTCAAGCCCTCTCCAAATGAGATTTGGAACATCATCATTGATAACAAGAAACACATTTAATTTCAGAGAAACACAATTAACCTTAGAGAAACACAATCTAAAACCATTTTTATCACTAGACCAAGTGTCACATAGCTATCGTTCCTTTTTAATTTTTTGGGATTAGAACCAAGTTTTGCCATTTATTGTTTTTCAATTTTCATAAATACCACTTGACATTTGGCACATGTTCATTCGTATGAATTTTTCATTATAATACTAATCTTGATTAGCCGGGTGCCTTAACTTAATCTTAATTGATTGATGAGCCATAATTAAAGGGATGTGAGCCTAACTCTTTTAAACATTTGTTTATGATTTTCTTTTTTAAATCTCAACCTAGCCACCATTTGGTGTGTGCTGATTGGTGTGTGTCATTTCTTTAAAAAATTTTTATTATGATATATTGCATTGGAATGGATTGATGAGTCTTGAAAGGATGGGAGCCTAACTTTTTTTTTTCTATAACCTATTCATCAATAGTAAATTTCACAAAAAAAAAAATAATAATAAACAAATAGGTAAAAGAAATGAATTATAAACATAAAATTTTTTAACCTAGCTGCCTCACATTTTGACCTAACCATTTTTTCCACCTTTCTTCCTCCATCCGTGTCTCAATCTCCACACCAAAGGTCAAGTCATTGCCGTCGTGCGCCATCACCTCTCAAGCTCAAACGACTCCCACATTAGGGAACCGAAATAGCAAGATGGATCACAAACTGTGCGATTGGATAAGCTCTGTGACTCGCTGTCAACGGGACAAAAACCCTCCAACGTCACCCGCCAGAAACACTCCGCAAGTGTCCCCCCTTCTCTGGTTATCAAAGATTACTTGCTATTTGTTAATAGAAATTATTGAATTTGATTAATTCTGAGTTGCAATGTTATAAGGAAATTAGTATTTTTTTAATGTTTTTTATTGTATTTTTTCCATTTATAAATATTTGTTTTGGCCGTCAACCACTAGGTACCATTCACCAACGATGTAAGTTTTGCTGCCTCCAGCACTACAATGGTGTCCTTAACAATGGCGGCCGGCTTTTCGCAAATGCACCTTAGACCTGTCTCTTAGTCTTGAGGACACTAATTGGAACATTATTCGATCTCCATCGGATCGGAATTTCTAGGGTTTGTTGTCTTTTTGGAAAACTGGAATACAGATTTATTTATTTTTATTAGTTTCGTTCTTTTTTGTTTAGTTCTTATATTGTTCTTCATACATGTATAGACATTAAAAATAATTTTGTATATTTTATTTTATTTTCTTATTTGTTTCATTTTTTTGTTATATATATATATATATATTTTGTTTCTAGTATTGTTTGAGTTTTTTAAAATTATATATATATATATATATATATATATTTATATATATATATGTTATATGATGATGGAAGCCATGATGAGGGTAAATTTTTCCAGTGAGTACTTAAGTTTGGCCTTTTATTAGTTTGAGCACTAACTTTCAATTTGTATCAAAATGAGCATCAAGCTTTAATTTTATTTCCATGACGGGATTTCCGGTGGATTTTTGGTGGATTTCCGGTGGATTTCCACAATGGCTGCCGAGTCAGTGACGTGGACCCAAGGCAGCCAAGCAAGATTTTCGGCGTCCACGTCACCAAAAATCCACTGGAAATCCCCAATTACCGCGTCGGAGAAATAAAATTAAAGCTTGGTGCTCATTTTGATACAAATTGAAAGTTAGTGCTCAAACTGATATAAGGCCAAACTTAGATGCTCACTGGAAAAATTTACCCGCCATGATGATCACCATTTGTTGCATGCTGATTAGTTTTTTTTTATTTCTTTTTATTATGATGTATTGCATTGAAATTGATTGAGAAGGCATGATTGAAGCGATGTGAGCCTAATTTTTTTTTATAATCAACAATAGTGAATTTCACGAAAATGATTCAATAAGCCAAATGAGTTGGATTAGAAAAATATAAAAATGGAGCATGTGTGTGTGAGAGAGAGAGAGAGAGGATATGTGATATGTGAAACAAGAGGATCAAATGTGTCGGAGAGAGATCACATGTGAGAGATGGAATCATACTATATAAATTTATTATATACTTATGTACTTTATTTATTAAAAGAAAATAGGAAGAACAAATCACGTAAAAGCAAAAAACACCAGTTGTTTTGTGACATTAATAATCAACAATGATTTTTTTTTATTGTTTTTGAAGCCGAGGAAGTCAAGATTTTGCTAAAGGTGAGGCTCATAGGAATAGTAAATGCATTTATATCAGAAACCCTATTCGTGCTAAAATCATATATGAATATTACTTTAAAAGAATAGATGATATAGACATTAGAGTCAAGATAGCTATCTGAATTCAAGTATTAGATTGTACACGCGATGACTATCTCTAACTTTTATTCTCTCACACTGTGTCCACAATCATTTTCTTATGTTTCATAATATAGATATGTATGCTATAGATATTAATCCAATATATATATATATATGGCAATTTTTAACATTATTAATAATTCGGAATAAAAATAAGTATTTATAATTCTGAAATAAAACAACTTTATGTTTGTGTATTTTAATTTGGTTTATGTTATTTCTTTTTATTGTTTTAAAATAAATAAATAAATAAATATTTCCTTTAAAAATCTAATTTTGTTATATTGTTTTTCATATATATATATATATATATATGTGTGTGTGTGTGTGTGTGTAATTTTTTTTCTTAAAAGTCATAATAAAAAAATAACATAACTCAAATATTCCTGTATCCAAAATACACAAATATTATTATATTCTATATATACATATAAATTTTTAAAATAATTGTACATATATATATATGTACTTATATTACACAAGATGTTCTGTTTATAAGATTGAAACTTACAAATGATCCACATAAACCCTAAAACTCTCCTTCTTTGTTCATCTCCATCGCTTTAACTAGGGTTTCATTTGAACCCCGGCCTTGATTTACAAATTAGATTTAGATAGGCAAATGACGTGTTTGATTGAGTGCCTAAGCGGATCCTCTGGAAAAAGATGGAAGCTTTGCTGAGTTGCTAAGTTGCTTTGTCGTTATTGGTCTTGATTGTTGTGCAATTGAATTTATTTCTTTGTTTGATTCCTCTTGATTCTTTATTAATTTTTTATATGATAGTTTGAACTGTTGAAAATTGTCTGGTAATTTGGTCAAGGAGGGAATAGTTCTTTTATTCTTCAATTATGGCCAACAATTGCTTATGCAGAGAACATTTAATTTTTGATAGAAATCATAAGATTTATGGTATTTTAAGGATGTGAATTTCAGATTTGTTAGAGCTTTGCAAGAAACCATGAACTAAGATGTATTTGGTGGATATGTTCAATATGTGTTGAGCTTAATAATTGTGTTTTTAGTGTCACCATCAGTTACTACTATAGAGAACAAGAGAATTTTTTTTGTGTTACTGATATGAATAAAATGATGGACTTGACATTCCTTTATCCTTTCGGGAAAGATTAAGTATATAGAAGACGAATCATACAAAATTTCTATGTAGAATGCATCCGAGGAAACCAATGATTAGTGATAGATAAGAAGGAATTAGAGATAATCATGGCGTAAGTTTTGATACATTGGATGGCTGCTTATGGAACTTCATATCCAGGGAATGCCTTCCCGATATAGATGCAGTTGTAATTAGGGTATAGTCATACCACTTCTTTGGAAAGTATGATCCTTTCTTAATTTGTCTTCTTTTGGATTTTATCATAATTTTAACATTTTAAATTACATTTGTTTAAAAAAAAAATATGAATTGAAAACAAATCTACACTTCTTTTAAGAAAATCAGACAAAATATGATGCATATCCTTGACTAAACATAAAAAAAATAATATAAAAAATTAACCAAAGAAAAACAACACAAGGCAACCATCTCTATCTATATATATATGCATTTCTAAGATAGTAGTAGCTATCTCAAAAGCAATATATGTATATATATATATATATATATATATACACCTGATAGAAATACAGTCATCCTCCTTAATAATGATCAGTCTTTTAGATCAAATGTGGTAACATTCCAACAAAAAATACAAATCATCAGCCTAATTTCCCTACGGTTCCAAGATCTTCTTTTACTCATCCTTCCTTATTATTATTGTTCAATTGTCAACCTATTTGTCTTTTTTAGCAATTAAAAAAAATATCATACTTACAGCTTTAAGTTATCTTTTCTTATGATAATTTAATGCAATTTGCAGTGTTAGTAAAGCAAAACAAAAGAAAGAGAATGAGTACATCCAAATTCAAGACAATTTGAGTTTTTTGCGGTAGTAACCTAGGATAAAAAAAGAGTTACTAAGATGCTGCCACTGATCTGGGCAATGAATTGGTTTGGTTTCTTCCCTTTACTTAATTTTAATTGCTCTTTTCATCACTCTCTCTTCCTTTCCATTTCTTTATTATTGTTCTTATAATCATATAGCCTATTCATTTATGTGTGCTTAACTACAAATATCTTAAATAACCTAGTAATTTCCTTCAGGTGGTGAAAAATATTAATTTAGTATATGGAGGAGACAATATTGGATTAATGGGCTTGATATCTCAAACTGTCTTTGATGGTAGAAGACATGTTCTTCGGTATGATTTTTTTTTTTTTTTTGAAAAAATTATTGAAAGGCCATTCATTTAAAAAAAAAAATTAAGATATTAACATTTTTTTCCACATACTCAGTATCATTCTCAAATCTCTAATGGATAAAAGGTATGAAAAAAATTATTTAATTTTATGACAAACTCTCCAAAAACAAACTCAAACCACAAATACCAATGCCTATTCAATAATATATTGGTTTGTGAATTTGTCAGATATGCTACCATATCATTGTTTTATTTTGTTATCATTGTTTAATCATTCATTATGCAAAAAAACACAAATCCTCTTACAAATCATTATATTTTAATGTTCTTGACATAAATAACCAAAAATACAAAAAAAATGTACTCATTAATCTCAATTGAAATTGTTATGCAGGAGGTTATGACATTCTTGAGGAACTTTTTGAAGTAATTACTTGAGCACAATTAGGCATACCTAACAAGCAGGAAAGTCAACACCAATTGTACACATACACAATGGAAATTATGAACAAAACATGTCTAACTTATTCTTTGTTTTATGTCGGATTACTGAATATTGATGGTTACTACAATTCATTACTTTCTTTCATTGACCAAGCTGTGAAAGAAGGTTTCATCAACCCAAGTGCACGACTTATCATTGTCTCCGCTTCAAATGCAAAAGAGCTGATTAAGAAACTTGAAGTAATGTTTACAATTGTTTTTTAATAATATTTACTAAATGTTAGTTTTTTGACAATTATTGTTTATTGTTTAGAATTCTACTAAAATTATAAGACTATGAACCATATCAGAAAGAAGTTGCATTGAAACTAAATTGGAACCCTGAGAAGCTCAGACACTCCAAAAACAATGTAATTTCTATTGAAATATAAAGATATAATGAAGAACAACATTATAGACAAATTTTACCTGTTGAAGACTTCAACCTATGTTTGAAAATACCAAGTTAACTACAAATGCATCTTGGCCTAGCCATGATTTATGCAAAAAAAAAAAGAGAGTAAAATTTCATATAACTATAATACTTGCATATCGATTAATAACTTCAAAATGAAATGCATAACAAATTGATTTAGTGTGATTATTATTGAGAATATAATATAACACTAAATTATTCTATGTATTAGTTAGCATAGAATAATTTTTTTTATATCATCTCAAATAACATCTTCACATGACTGAGAAAAACATTCACTAATACATTGTTCTTTAACAGGTCAGCCATAAGAAGGGAGGCAAATCATCGACCCCAAACCATCATCAGATCCAAGTAGTTGACTCATCAAATAACAATGCTAGGAAGCCTCTCAGATTCAGTTTATCTCACAAAATCCCATCATTAGTTACTCTGATCGACCTCAACCTTCCTGTTGTCATGGATGACAACGTTGAACAATCCACTGACTCTGATGCACATCCATAATGACAACCATGAATGGAGTGGAGTTGTTGCACTTTTTTTCCCTGTTGTGTAATTGTTTGGAGTTGGGGATGAGAACTCGAACAACTTTTTTTTGTGTTTAATTCAAGTGATTTTGTTTACTAATATTTTGATAGTAACCTTTGAGTTAATTATGCAATTGAGTAACTATGAAGGACATCTCAGTTAAATTGAGTAACTCTTCCTAACTTACTCGAGAATATAAATCAATTGGGTGAAACCATCACAACTCAACTTTTTGACCATGAATGTAAAACAAAAAATTATGTTGTAATTTATTAATGTATGAAGAAATCCTTACGAAATAGATTGTTTTTTCCCCAAACTTACTATATATCTTCTAACCAATAAAAATTATCAACAAATGAAATATTTATTACATTTCTAATTATTTTTAATAAATAAATAAATAAAATAACATATAAATTTAAAATACATATACAATAAAAAGTCAAATGACTTTTGTATATAAATTCGCAGCGTCAATACGGGTCTCCCACACTAGTGCATAATATTAATCTTAACTAACACTACACAAATCACTCTCATGATGCATTTGACACCTTTTGATTGTTTTTTTTATTTAGTTGAGTGGGTCCCACACCAACCCACCATCCCCTCTTAAGATATATATATATATATATATACATATATGATATTAATATAATATAGAGGAATTGCATGGAGCATCCCTCCCATTTTGTCAATGGAGTAAAAAGTCCTTTGACTTTTCCATATCCCCTATAAGTCCTCTCTTTTCTATACAAATACTTTCAAATCCAATAGTTCACTAATGGAGTTAAAAACAAGGTAAAATGTCTCTCTTGCCCTCAGTTGGTTATAAGATTTTGAAAAAGGTTGAAAATTAAATAGTTATTAAGTAACCATCACATCACATCCCCATACTCATCTCATCATCTTCTCCTGAGAAAAGAGAACCCTTTCATCTTCCTCTGTTGAACGACCACATCACAACCGGCCGGCGTTCTTCTCGCTACTACTGGAGAGAAGGAGAAAGTTTGGGAGCATCTTTGCCCTCTATTTGCACACTCAAGAAAAAAAGGTTTCAAGGCCGACGGCATTGGAGGCCAACACCCTTTGGTTAATCTTATCTTGCATTTATAGTTTATTTTTTGTTCAATTGGATTATCATTGTGTATAAGCCCTGTAATTCCTTGATGAAGACGTAAAATTTGAGTGTGTAGTTAGTTTGTACAATAGGTTTGTGCCTTAATTTCAGTTGTAATGAATAAACCCACACGAATGCATGAAAGCAACTGTCTTATGTGCACAGAATCTCTCTAATAACGTTGTTATCATCATGTGGAATTTATTTTAGGGCTAGTATTTACAAATGTATTTGATGTTCAATTTTTTTGCTAACAATCCACGTTACCGATGAGATTGTATCTCTTTAGTTGTATTATGAATGGATGATTAACATTTAGAACCAAAGAAGATGTGAATGGATCATTAACATTTATGATTCATGCGTTTTCATTATGATTGTGATTACTATTAGTGTTTATTGTTTACAACTCTGTTGTTCTATTCATTTATAGAAGACAATTGCTTGCACTGTGAGTTCTTGTTGATATTATGGGCAAATTATATTGTTTGGCAAAGATATAGTGGGTTATGACTTTGTTATTCAAGAAGTATATGTCGCCTGACCAGTTTGTTTTGTTTGTGTGATTAGGAGGATTATGGGTGACAATTCAGGGAATCTTAAGAATGGACGCTGTTATTTAGCACCAGTTGTTGATACCATCAACCAGTTGAAGAAGATGATTACACGAAGGTACTGGGATATACTTCAACGGACACAATTCAGCCACCTCATGGACATTGAGCCCATAGTCCAAGAGCGAAGTGTTTTGGATGCGTTAATGCAGTTGTTTGATGAAATGAGCAACACATTCCGTTTGGGGGATAGTTTTTTGGAATTCAAGGCCTAAGATGTTTCGTTAATATTAGGATTACAATGTGATGGCACTGCCATTGACTTCAAAAGAAAAAAAGGAATGTTGTGTATTTGAAGAGGAATACTTCAATAAAGGAGTAGACCGAAACAGGGACTGCCTGGTGAGGTTGTTAATGAATATGGTGGTAAAAAAGGAAAGCAAGAAAGAAGAAAGTTTTTTGAAGCTTTTATTAGTGTACATTTTGGGATTTCTCTTTTTCCCCACAACTTCATGTTCGTCATTGGCATGGTTACCTTACTATGTGGACAATCTATCAACAATAGGACGGTATGCATGGGCACAGGCTACGCATAAGTGGATGATGTATGATGTACCTATCGCAGCCGCTCGTGTGAAAGAGAGATGTGTCGGGAGGCAATCAAGGATAGGATATGTAAGGGGTTGTACTATGCCATTAATCATTTGGTTTTATGAAGTCACAGGTAACGGGAAGAAGATTTACTTTGGAAGAACACCACGCATTCTCTGTTATGGTGTTGGTAGTTACAAGAAACAAGCTACTGTTAGTGCCTTGATTGAATCACTAGAGGGCAAGAAGGTATACATAGTTTACCATGTAGTCGTGAATATTCTAATTTTGGTTTTAATATTACAATATAGTACCCATAAGAACGTGTATGAAATTAATATTTACAATTGTAATGTTGTATCACACCTATCTGTTCACGATTTGGCAAACTTGTTTACTTATTTATGTAAATGTTCAGTGTGTTATATAAGATATTCATTTTATGTAAAGATTTTTATGTATTAATTTCTAATGTACATGTTTTGTTGATGTTTGTTGTCTTCTGCTAGTTTGTTCCACTCGTGGCCGACAGACAATCTGAAATTGAACTGCTCAGATATGGAAAGGTTCAACAAAATAACACATTGATGGTATCAAAGACATCCGATGCTATCAAATTACCTAAATATGTGAGGACAAGGTGAAGAAAATTAGATGAGAAACTGAAAGGGGGGCCCTCCCAGATGAAAGGTCAGCATAGTAGGTAGTCAGATAGCACATAGTGGGAGTCTGGCTAGCAATCACTATCATCAAGTCTAGTGAGGAAGGCCACAAAGAATGAAAACTATGAAACTTTGATGGAAGAGTTGATAGCACTTCGTGCAAAGGTAAGTGTTCTTCAAGGAAAGGAAGATGTCGTTAAGAGGAATGAGGAGCAACCGACCCTAGAACATATAAATGATATTGGTCATTCAATTGATCCACCCCTTGATGATTCGTCTGAACCCCCGGCCAAAAAGTTTAAGAAAGTGGCGTCCAAGCCATGAGTACTGAAACCCCCATTGGCGGACGTATCTAAAGCGTCCTAGTATGAGAAGCCAGTCACGCATGCTACAAGGGCATTGAAATCCTCTTGCCCAGCACTTGCTCCCTCAACAAAAAATTTCAGCACTTGAAAAGGAAAAAAAAGGATAGCGCCAACTCCATCACAAATCAGTGTGCTTGATGAGCAAACAACTGATGACATTGACAATGCAATAGAGTCCTTAACCCAGTTGAAAAACGAGGAAAAATTGTTTGCAAAAGAGGGGGAGAAGGAAGCATACTTTGTAGAGGAAATACAAGATATCCCCACCAATTTAGAAGACACAGGATTACAGATATGCCATGAAAAGGTAAAAGAACCTCCAAAAGATTTCATCCTTGAAAAAAAATGACCCGTGGGTTTTGGTCATCTGAAAAAGTTACAACAAATGGCATGAGTGTGTTTCTCAACACCAGAATAGACGAGTAAGTACCTCAATAAATATTTCGCGCTGTGATGGTTGAATTTCACATTGTGCGAGTTGAATTCAAAATTAAATCTTCACTATCATGGTGTATTAATCGATTTTCAAATTTTATGTGCAAGTTTCAATTTGTGCATGCTAGTATTACAACTAAAAAATTAGATATTGTCTTAATTGTTTATTTTTATTGTTAAGTGTTCATATTTATTATATGATGTTAATATGTTTCCTTGATATGATACCAGGACTATTGTATGGATTAATGGATGGGGTCACACGACCCGATCTCATCTTCATGCTTTAATTGATGGCAAACTTATGGTGCCGGATTCTATCATGGATGTGTTCGTCCTTATGTTACATGATTCTTTGAGAAATTCCGGCATGAGTTCGGTAGCCTTGCTACAATTTACAGACCCATGGCGCTTGCTCTGTCACAACATGAGCATTCAGTTGATGGTCCTTTAGAAGATTATGTCAAAGTGAAACTTGTTCTCATGCCGATTGCTTTGAATAAACATTACCATCTTATTGTCCTCGACAAAGACGAGGAGAAATATTTTCATTATTCATCTGTCCGTAGTCCAGTTTATGATCAAGCAGCAAATACCATGGTAATATTGATACCCATTTTGAGTTTCTGCTACTTTTTTGTAATACTGTTTTCGTGTTTTGCAACGTTCCTTGTTTGAAGATCGCTTGCAGAAAAAATTCAATATCAATGAGATGGCATCATATACTCTTAGTCATGTTCATGATTGTCCATAACAGAGGGAGAACATCGTCGATTGTCCAGTGTACCTGATGCGCTTCATGGAACAACTTCTGCATGGTGAGGAACTCAGTGTACCCTACTCAGATGTTGCCCATCTGTGACTGGAGTACGCTGTACGCATCTTGTCAGATGGCATCACACGAAACACACCCTAGTTAGCATTGCCTATAGAAGCGTCAGAGGTAAGTACAAACACTGGGAAAAAAATGGATGATGAGTACCACAAAGCCACCAAGAAACTGATCAGCAACCAAAGACCGCGCCACGCATCCCATAGAGTAATGAAGAGGCACAGCCGAGTGGTGATTGTGCCGAAGTGACAAATGCCTAACATTAAATGAATGTCTTCAGTTTGAATGTTTACTTCACTAAGAACGGTAATTACTGTCCTGTTTTACTTACTTATGCTTTACAAATTAACAGTAACAATCATTATTGTCTATTACTATTCATATATGCCAGATTATGGTTACTTAATTGCCTTATACATCACTTTCATTGCTTGCTGACCAATAAAGCTTACTCGTATCTAGTTGTTGTGTTTATTGTTTATAAATTGAATATGCCGCTCATTAATATATGGTTTCGTTTACATATGTTGTTTGTTGTTTACTTCCACAGATATCGGTTCATTTTCATTATTTACTGACCAAAAACACTATTTACACTTCAAAATTCACCATTCATGGCCTGTGTTACTGTTAATATATATGGTTTGCTGTTTAAGGTTAGACATTCATGGACGATTTTCAAAACATGTTACCCTAGTTCATTGTTCAACAAAAACATGCACTCCACTTGGTGCTTAGTCTGCGATTACTTCATTATATGTTGCCCTGTTATGTCCGATTGAGTGGCAATGACTACTATGTATTTCGCGCACATACCATGCTTGTGACTCAATCTGCTTACGCCTCGGACGACCAGGCCTCTTTTTTAGATAAGCTGTCAAATACGGAGTTGGCCAGAGTCGCCCAACGGTTTGTCATGATCTGGTACAAGGAATATTGATTCTTTGCATGTCAACTTGTAGGATTTGATAGTGTAGTATGGTTTAATGAAACGATGGACATTTGTATCAGTTTGCATAATCGCTGCGCCAGCATGCTTACATGGTATTCCGTACACCTGCCAGTGGTGACAAGAGCATGTTCGATTACGCAAATTAACATAATTACTCTGGTGGTCAACAATCTTGAATTGTTTTCTATCTGAACAACCTATTAGTAAGAACCTACTTTCGTCGACTATCGCTTCAATCTTCCTGTGTATCACAAGGCAAAGAGAAGCTTCCCATTTCAAGCAACAATTACGTCGGTTGTACATCATGTTCATCATCTTCAACCTAAAATCATGAAAATAGGTTGTATCAATTGCACGTGGAGCATACCATTACGTTGGTAAATATAAAATATAACACGATTTAGGGGTAATAATGCAAGTGCAAATTGTAGAACGCATTACCTAATTTCTAAACACCAACTGCTAATACTAAACAGTAACGCGATAAACGAAAGGGAAATATAAAATATAGAACACAAACATCTAATAGTAAATAGATTAAGCGAAATCAGAATATGAAAGAACAATATTAAAAGCAAATGGTTGAAAAGAAACATGAATACGGGAAAGTATGTAACAACTTTGCATTCTATTTAGAGACATCTAAAATAAATTAAGAGGTTGAATATGGGTACCACCTTATTGCATCTACCATCTTACACACAGGAAGGTGTCGTGCTTCTCTTATCCATGCATTAAAAGATTCTGCGAGATGTTGGAATACATTTCACCCCACCGCTGGCCTCTAAACAAGTAATTGCACCAATGTGACATGCTCGATATCTGGAACATCCAGTGGTGTGCTTGTCCTGATGTGGAGCCTACAGCTTCATCATATTCGAAAGACGTACAGGCATATGCAATCTTCATAATCAAACTCCAGCACTCATCCTTTAATGACTTTCCTAGTTGCCCATTTGATTTAAGAAAATTTGCATGTAGATGTTGCAAGAAATAAGCATGCGGGGAGGAAGGAAAAACCTTCGCAATAGCATTCACAAGTCTACTTTCGACCTATTGGAGATGAATGTGATAATGTTGGTGTAGTCGTCATCACCGTATATTGCATCACCCAAAGTTGATGTAAAGCATGTCCAGTTATCATCAATTTCATTATCTACGATAGCAAACACTAAATGAAAAAACCCTTCATTACTATCTTTGGCTGTTGCACCAGAAGGATACTGCCATATTTGCCCAACAAGTAAGTTCCATCTAGAAAAAGCATAGGCCTACAACCCCGCTTGAAACCATCAAGAGAAGCACGAAAATAGAAAAATCCACGCTTGAATCGTTCTTCATTAATGTTGATAATAATGATGCTACCTGGGTTAGTTTCAGAAACTTTGGCTACATACCATACCTACAGATCATAGCTTGCTATATCATTGCCATGAAGAATAACCCTTGCCAACTCTTTACCCATCCAGGCTTGTTTGTATGGCAGACGAACACCGTGGTCACGTAATATATCTCGTTGTATATCCACTACTCGGTATAGAGGCCGATCACGTAATTTCATTATTACCTTCCTACTGACCCATTTCTTTGATGCTCTCCGGTGAAATGGTGTGTTGATGCCTCCACCGTATGTGTGTTCATGTTGTGCTATTTTAATCTTGAATGTAGGGAGGTTTCCGTCTCTTGAGGCATGAACATGCCATTAACAATCTTCATCAGCACATGTCACAGTCACTCTATTTCTATCGTTCTTTATGACCGAAAGTTGAAATTGCGTTTGACGGCTAAGTCACACAATGCATCCTTAAAGTCTTTCGCATTTTCAAACCGATGACCAATTATAGTAAACTCAGCTTCTGAATCTCTTGACGGATCACGTATTGTTAAAGGTCCCCCATGTAACACTGGCGGTAGCATTGACAATGTTTCCTTGGTATGATGGAAAAAGTAAATTATTACTTCAATAAATAAACAAAAACGCTTTAAAATTGAATGCTTACTACCAAAATCTTAACAAAAAACAAAAATCTAAACTGCAAAACTGAAAACTAACTACAATCTAACATGAATAAATACAAAAACATTTTAATGAGCAAAAAACCAGCATAACGATCACCGTATCACATGTGTACACCATTAAAATCGAATAGAAGGACAACAGCTATCGTGTAAGCAGAGATATAAAAAAAATGAAAGAATAAAAGATATATGATATTTACGATGGTCTCGATGACCTAGAGTTGTCTTCTGTGTTACTATTCACAGTCTTTAACAACATATCAACCACGTTTATTTTGAATAACCGGTGAATGTTGCACATTGTTTGGAAGTCATCTTCGGAACTAATGGAAGTCATTGTCTTCTGCTCATTTGGAATTATATACTTAACTCTGACTGAAGAATCTTGAAGGTGCCAATACGTACATATTTCTTCCAATAATAATTCCCAGCCAGTCAAGATAGTTAAATCTAACACACAACCCTCTCCCTTATATTTCACAACAGTGTAAAACATGTCTATTAGGGCACTGCAGCAACAAAACAAAAAAAAACCTTTAGTCATAAACAGACAACTTCTGAACATGGTGGTTGATAAAAATAAGATAATAATATGAACAAAATCTCTAGCTAGACGATATCGTTGACGTACGGTATGCTCAAGATGAGATCCTTGCAACTAATGTAACGTTGCACTGGATAGCTTTTCTGGACTGTGGAGACGGAGACAAGGAACGAAGATAGAAATGGTTCTTTACATGAAGAGGATCAAGAATGGAAACAATATGAACAAGAACAACAGCTTCTTCACCAAGACACAAGTAGGAGAAGAATGAAACTTTCAAAGCAAGTTTCCAGTACAATAGCCATGCTATGATTTGACTTGGCACCATTATTCCCTCCAAACTTTTTCAAGGGTAGTTTTGGGATTAAACAAAAACATCACGGCTTGGGGTGACAGAAGGGACGAACGAGTATAGAAAATATAAAGGAAGGACTAACTATGTATTAATTTTGTCAGAAGGACCTGGGAGGAAGTTTAAAAAATTTCAGGGACTTAAAAATAATTTTTCCTATAATTTATATATATATATAACATTAAATTATATACTTATCTTTTTATTTTTTAATTTTGTTTTAATTGTTTTTCATACATATAAATATAGGCATGATTTTGTCTATTTTAATTTTGTTTCATTTTTTCCTATTATTTTTCATATATATATATATATATATACACACACACATGATTTTTTCGTATTTTAATTGTAAAATAATAAAATAAATAAATAGATTTATTGTGTTTTTATTTTTATTTTTTATTGTTTTTCATATATCTATATATGATTTTTTGTTTTTATTATTTGTATATTATATTATTTGTTATTATTTGATTAAATTTATCTTATAATATTAGTGTTTGGTTAGTTTTAAATATTTTTTAAATGATTTATTTTTTAAAAAATTATTTTTTATAATTCGCATCATTAGATGAAGCCCGTAACATAAGCACTGGTATTTTTGCTTTTAAACATTAAAATATATAGATTTATTGTTTAATTGTGTCTCTCTATATATATAATTTTTTTTGTTTATTTTTATTATTGCTGTATTTTAATTTTTATTTGGTATTACTATTTCTCGCATATATATTATTTGTTATTTTTTTTATTTATATATAAACACATACTACTTAAATGCCTCTTATGTTGTTATTGGCTTGATTTTAATTGAACTATATTTTATTTATTTATTTATTTTGAGTTAAATGGATACACACCGCTCACATTACTTTTTCTCTATACATATATGTTAATATTATATATTAATATCAATTTATATTATACTATATTATATTATATGCTTGCTAATAATAATATTTTTTTTTTTGCTTTTATCTTTTCCTTTATTTTTATTTAAATTTTTTTTATTGTTTTTCATATATATAGACATAAACATGATTTTGTATATTTTAATTTTCTTTTTGTTAGATATATTGTGTTTTTATTTTAATTTTGTTTCATTGTCTTTCATCTATATATTATTATTATTATTATTATTATTATTATTATTATTATTATTTGTATTTGTTTTATTTAATTTATCTAATAATATTGGTGTTTTTTTATTTTTTATTAAGTGATTTTTAAAAAAAAATGATTTGTATCATTAGATGAAGCCCGTAGCGCAAGCACATGCATCCATACTAGTAATAATTAATTTTGATATACCCTTTGAAAAAAAAACAAACATATTGTCTATTAATATTCTTCCAAATTACTTTATTTATCTATTAAACCATGGACCTATTCATGAACCATTAAGTTTTTTGTTTTTTTAACAATATATGGACAAACCATGTGTCAAAACACACACAAACATTTTATGCGAAAGACCCAATATCCATCCCGCCCAAGGCAACCCCGGGGGTACAAAGGGTCTCTGAGACCCCCTTTTTTTCTGGGTCGCTCACTGCGCACGCTACCGAGTGGGCTGGCCGGTAGCGGCGCGGGCTGACGCCGCACGATGGCACCCAACTCCGGTAATCTCCGGATCCACTTGTGCTAGACAAAAAAATTATTGATATATACCGAGAAGTCACCTACTAATATATACAAGTTTTTTTTTTAAAAAAAAATCCCACTATAATATAAAACTATTATCTTATATGATTATTATTTTTATTTTTTTCTCTTATTTTAAAATAAGCCACGTATTCTAACCCTCCAGCCCTTGAATAAAATAAAATAAAATACCAACTCTCCTGCAATGTAACTATATTTCTTTCACCAGATTATTAAAACATAGCTCACTAATATCTAAAAAATTGTAAAAAAAAATTAAAAATAGATAAACCACATTCATTAATAATGATAAAGCACAATAACACTAAAAAAAAAAAAACAGATATAATAAATTAATAACACTGATTGCAACAAATACTCTAGGAGTGAAGAACTACAAACACAACCAATATAAATTATTCAGATTTTAAAATATAAAAAATGCTGCTTATTTTCAAAGTATAAACCAAATTATTTTATAATAATAATAATAATAATAATAATAATAATAATAATAAGAAGAAGAAGAAGAAGAAGAAGAAGAAGCAGCAGCAGCAGCAGCAGCAGCAGCACACCTCTTACATATTATATAAGCTGGTAATGATACAGTCAGCAAAATATTTCCAAGAAAAATATCTTCAGAACCATCTGACAAGTTGCACCAAATCCTGTAAAGAAGGCAAGTGGAGGGGAATAAACTTATCATGAATTCTTTCCATGACTACAAGTCTTCTTAAAGACAACAAGATATGTATTTCTCAGCATAAATATGTTAGAACTTACTACTACTAATTAAGGTACAACTAACAACAAGAACTTGTCTATTTGCACCTTAGCTCAAACATCACTCCTTAACAATGGAATTGAACCGAAAACCAAGAGGATTGAAAACCAAGTTGGTCATGCACTTCCATCAGTCGACAAAGCCAGCGGCATTCCAGTCCAATACGAAGATCAAGTCTCCTCCCCCGTCTTCCACCAAGTTGGTAGGCTTCATTGTCAACGATGACATTACCACACCTGCACAGAAGCAAAAGACTTCATATGTTACTAAAGAGATAGTGATCACTAGCAACCATACTGAAGCCAGTGGCATAACGCCTTTTACCCGCAATTGCATCGATCAGCAAGCTGCAAGTTACATTTCAGCAGTCCGGCAGCATCTGAAACTTGAAGAAATGTAGTAATTGTATTGTAGGACAAATATTTGTAGTTGTAAGAGCTGCTAGAAATAAATGTCCTCACTGCTATGACTATTAATCATGTTGGTATTTCATTATGCATGATGTACTCATTCGATAGTGTTATTGCTACAATTAAGTTGTTACCATTTCTGAAGCTCGAACAAATGCAGTAATGTATTGAAATCAGGGAAAAAATTGATATTTGATAACATTAATTTGAACTCATTAAGGATTGGGAGAGCAGAAACATTGAAAGCACACACACACACACACAAATAAAGAGCTCACTTGACAGGGGTTCAACAGCAAAGATAAAGATAAGCAGTTTTGATTATGGCAACATTGCTCAAGGACTAATTCAGTGCCAAGAGAAGGTTAGAGCATTGGAGGTATCGACCGAAGACCCTGTGCCGTCAACGGTCAACCTGGAACATATTCTGGCAGGGAAGATATGTGTCGTTAGTACTTGATACCAAAACAGTATGTGAAATGCTGCTTGAATCCTGCTGGCTAGAGTATCGACCAAGAGTGTCATATGGCATAGGAATTCCACTCGGAGTTGGTGATGACAGAAGAGAGAGAGAGCACAATCAGAGTTGAGGACTTGAGTTAAACCATCTGAGGAGAACATCTTGATGCTGCTATTTTCCGAAGGTACTATCATGGTTTCGAGAAGTGGTTGGCACACAGATGTTTCAATAGCAGTCCTACTGCAGAGAATAGGACCAGTGTTCGGCAGGAAAGGGAAATGTTTACCGACTTTGTAGCTGCTGGATGATGAGACAGGGAAAACTTGTTGCCCGTCTATCGAATTCATAGATGACAGGTGAATATAAACCACATTTTGTTCGGTTTTTATAGTGTTCGCCCAGTTTGGTTCCAGTGAAGTGGTAGGAAACATTTGCGCATATGGCAAGAACCTACTACTAGTACCTGAGTTGAAACAATTTGAGGTTTAGAGTAAGAATTATGCTCTAGAATGAAAAGTTGAGGAATTTGTGTTGTTTGCTCCCCAGATTGATAGTAAAGTCAGGTTGAGGCTTCCTTCGATGTCGGTTGTGACCATCAAGACGTTTTCTGCAGCTTCGCTTTACCTCATCAAATTCTATTAGTAAATGAAACCTGTGCGGAAAAGAATGGAAGACATTTAAGAAAAACATTGGAGAGCAGAGAAATGGGTGTAAGGTGATATATGTACATAAACGAGAGTTTATTTGAGACAAATGACAGTAAAAAATCAGAGGATTCAAATGTATCAAAATCTCACCAAAAATGATTGACTTTATGCAAACAATAAATCGAATACAGGGAGATTGTCAATGCATGTCAGAAACAATTCACATGTTATGTAAATTCAATTTTCAAATAGAAATCTCGCAATATCCTTAGCACCATTACAAACTCAACAATGGAAAAGGCTGAAATGTTGCCAAATTAAAATCTTGTTGACGTGCACACAAGTCAGAAATTTGATTGTCCAGCTTGTGCATCCTAATATGATGACAAAGTTCAAGTTGTAAGTAGGGCTGGCAACGAACTGAACCTGAACGAGCTGAGCCCAGCTCGAGTTCGGTTCAGGTTTGAAATTATAATCTTTGTTCGAATTCGGTTTGAGTTTGAAATTTTAATCTTCAGCTCGAGTTCGATTCAAAAAACTGTAAATATGCTAACAAATTTCAGATCAAATGATCCAACGGTTAAGAAAAAATAGTATAAAAAACTATTGTAATTTAAATTAATTTATATTTTAATTTTAAAATCAAGAAGAAAAAAAAAACACAACCAATTATAATTATTATTACTAGGCATTTTCTCCGACTTCACATCAGAGATTTTAAAATTTTGTGAGGAGTTGAGACAATATTATATATAAAATAATATAATTAAACAACTCATACTATAGAAACTATTTTATACCTTAGATTTCAAAAGTCTTATGGCATTTATTACTTAAATAATTAGATGTAATTAATATTTTTTAATTATTAATATTATAAATAACATAAATAACAACTTAAATGTTATTAAAAAAATTAAAATTATTCCTTGAAACGCTCTCGGAGTACATCTACTTTAATAGTATATATAGATTATTATTATTATTATTATTATTATTATTATTATTATTCCAACCTCGAACTGAACTCGATCGAACTAACTCTATCTTGAATTCAACTCGTTTATTGTTCTAGCTCAAATTTGAGTTCAAGTTCAGTTTGTTATTAAATTAATCGAATCGAACTCGAACGAATATCAAACCGAACTCGAGCTGCTCTCGAACAGTTTGATTGTTTACCAGCCCTAGTTGTAAGTTTGCATCTACAACCGAGGATCCATTATCATTACTGAATCTAGTGAGACTTGAATTTGGGGTTCTTAAATTCTCACACCAACATTTTATACAATTAGTCAATGCTATTGGGTTATGAAGTTGTTGGTGTTCTAAAGAGTTTTATTCAAAAGAGAAAATAAACAATAAAATGTAAAATTGTAAAGGGATTTTAAAAAATTAAAATTAAAATTAATGGTAATTCTAAAAGTATTCTTTACTTCTGCACTAGTGCAATTATGAAAAATCAATGCTTTTTATTTTTGCAGTTTTTTTTAATTTTTTTCAAAATAGAAATGAAATTAAAAATATATTTACACAATTTTATGAACCAATTCAACCAAACCAGTTATTAACGTAAACACCATGCATTAAATCCTGATGAGGTTCTCATAATTTCAAATATATTTACCACCAGGAATCAATTACAAAAGGGCTTTTAAATAAGGTGGCCTTACTTTTAACTAAATGGCCCTAGAGCTATTTTAATTATCAAAATGACTCTAGACTTTTCACATCACCTACATGGGTGATCTGATGTGTTGATTGGGTGCTGAGTCAGTGCTAACTGGACTGCTGATGTGGTATTTTCAAATAAAAAAATTATGATTTTTTGTATTTTCAAAATGGTCACGGGTTGCGGCGGGCTAGCCCGCCACCTTTAATTTAAAAAATAAATTTTAAAAATAAAAAATTATTAAATTAATTACAAAGTTAGAAAAGGTAAATACATGTTTATAAAGGGGCTTCTATGAGAAAGATATTGATTTTTTAAAATTTTGTTAAACTTTACAAATTTAATAGGATTAAGGTAATTTTGATGGATTGATGATTTTTTAATAGTAATTGATGTGTTTATTTTGCGATTAGTTTTTTGGATTTTGTTAATCTTTTTATGTATTGTGGCAAGATTATGTCAAAAATATAAATAAATATGTGAAAATTATAAAATATAATTATTTTTTAATTTTTTAATTTTTATATTTTTGGCGCACCAGCCCGCCTAACCCACAACCCAAAGTGGGTCGGGTTGAATTAGCATTTGGCCGGCCCGCCATGGCTCGCCAAATGGTGGGTTTCGGCGGGCCGCGGGCCGGCATGTCCTGCCGGTCCGAATTGACACCTCTACCATTCATGTACATTGGATCTTAATCACTAATTTATATAATTTTGAAAATATTAATCTATTTATTAAAAAAAAATTAAAGGTTATTCAGTGTGAACTATGCATTATAGAGACATATGCATATTGTCGATTTTAGAAAAATAAATAAATATAATATAATATAATACAATAAAAAATAATTATACTTGCTTAATAATACTGCAAGTAGTTTTTTTCTTTTTCCCTCGAGAATCTTAAAAATTAAAAACATAAACACGTAGGTTTTAGATAGAAAAAAAAAAGCTAGAATTACGTACATAGACCTAATAAAAGTTACTATTGAGTCCATTTATCTCCAGGTGATTGAAATTGAATTCAATAGTCACATGCCCCACAAAGAGGAAGGCCTATAGTTATAGGAAAAACCTTTTGATACTTTTTGTAGTAGATGTTTTAAAGTATCAGGCATTTCAAGAGAGAATTCTCAAGGCTGTTTTTGGAAGAAGAGCGGGGCGAACCCACTAGAGACCCAGAGACGTACACAAGTCTCGGTGGAACAAATGGGGACGGGGTCGCGCTCACGTGGGCGCTGGAACCACCCATACACAACATTATTCACAACTCCCAGAAATGTGCCCTCAGCCGAGAATCGAACTCTGACCACTCGGTGAGAACTCTATCGGCGACCCGTGTACCAATAGACCAGAAGGTCGTTGGCAATTCTCAATGCTGTTTTGCTGTAGGTGTTGTGCCCAATGAATTGGTTTTACTCTAAATACTCTTTTTTGGATTATTGGTAGTCACCCTATAACATTTTGTAATTGCTTTGGACAGGCATAAACGATGTAATTGATGCATCTAAGTTAGCTGTGGCCCAAATGTTGGGTTTTTGGACCACACATCATGTAGGGATTTTGTAACGTCTTGATGCGGCGCTAGGGTTTTGGGGAAGATAAGGAATAAGAGAAAAGGGAAAAAGTAGAGAGGAAAAGGGAGAAAGGAAGGAGAGAAGAGAGAGAGAGAAAAAGAGAGAGAGATAAGAAATTAAATGATAGGCTGCCACTCATTCTCTTCTTTCATTATATATTCCTTCTTTTTTAAATAACAACCTCTTACATAGTACCTTGTGCTTCACGCCATGCCATACAATTGGTTAAGGATTACAATCATCATTTATTACAAGGTAATCTCTAGTAATCAGCCCATAATAAAGTCGCCAAACCACGTGACAGCTGTTGCTTCCCGGTTGCTCCTCCTCAGCCCCTTTGTCTGTTGACCATTGCCTTCCTTCTTTTGACCATTGCCTTCTTTCTCTTGACCATTGACCGGTACATTAGCCCGCCCTTCAAAATCAGACTTGTCCTCAAGTCGGAAGTGGGGAAAGTTTTGGCGCAACTCCTGCGCAGTGACCCATGTCGCATCCACAGTCGAATGATTCTCCCATTGCACCAAGTATTGCTTGACCGGCTGTCCTCGAAGTAATTTCAGACGGGACTGTAAAATAGATACCAGTTGGTTCTCCCAGAATTCTCCTGGAAGTGGAAGCTGTTGGACTACGGGGTCGCCTCGGCAAAGTTTGAGCTTTGAGATGTGAAATACGTTGTGTAATTGGCTGATTATGGTAATTCCAAACGATATGCCACCAGACCGATTTTCTCCAAGATTTGAAAAGGTCAAAAAAAAAAACGTTTGGAGAGCTTATGGGATGGTTGCTGAGTGAGTGATCATTGACGATAGGGTTGCAGCTTGAGGATGACCCAATCGCCCACCTTGAAAAGAGTGTCCGCCGTCTTGGTATCGGCCTTAGTCTTCATGCGTTGCTAGGTACGAAGGAGATTATCCCGGAGGGTAGTCATCACGCGGGTGCGATCCGACAGTATATTATGGACTGTTTCCACCGTTGTGCCAGATTCCACATAATCCAGTAAGGTGGGAGGTGCTCGTCCATACACCGCCTCATAAGGGGACATTTGGATGGCGGAGTGTCACGCTGTATTGTAATGCCATTCGGCCCATGCAAGCAGAGAATACCATTTTTTGGGATGATCACCGATGAAGCATCTGAGGTAATCCTCAAGGTATTTGTTTAAAATTTCTGTTTGCCCATCCGACTGAGGATGATAGGCGCTACTCATCGAGAGTTGAGTACCCTGCAACCTGAACAATTCTCTCCAGAACTGGCTCATAAACAATGGGTCTCGGTCAGACACTAGGGAGACTGGAACGCCATGAAGGCATATAATATCTTTCACAAAGATCTCATCAACTTGGAGTGCTATAAATTGTGTTGGCAAAGCTGAGAAATGAGCTTGTTTAGATAGTCGATCAACGACTACTAAAATAACTGTCTTCCCTCCCAAATTTGGGAGGTGAGTGATGAAATCTAGAGAGAGTGACTCCCAGATTTTTCCCTGCAATGGGAGATGTTGCAGCAAGCCTTGTTAAACGACTTCACTGTTTGACATACCCGGCAAGCTGCGATGAAGTCGCGCACTTGCTGTTTCAGTGAAGGCCAGTGAAAGGTGCTCGCAATCCTGTGGAATGTCCGAAGAGCCCCAGCGTGACCACCCACGGGTGTGTTATTGAACTCCGAGATTAATAGATGACGCAGAGGACCATTTTCAGGAACCATGATACGGCCCTTGAATAATACAATGTGATCTCGGATAGTATGGTCTGGATATGCCGCAGGATCTTGCCGAATGGAGTTCAACAGGTTTGTCATCTCTGTATCCTCAGCATAAGCACCTTGGAGGGCCTGCCAGATTGCTGGAATGGGACAAGTAACTGCGAGGGCAGCGAATTGAGGTGTCTCCTCCTTAAACTTCCTAGATAAAGCATCCGCTGGTTTGTTAGCTGTTGCTGGTTTGTAAACAATGTCAAATTCAAAGCCTAGAAGCTTGGTGAGCCATTTGTGCTGCTCGGGTGTCTGATATTTTGGTGCATAAGTGAGCATAAGCTCTGGTGATCAGTATAAATGATGAAGCGATTGCCCAGTAAATACTAACGCCAACGGCGCACTGCCTCCGTGAGAGCATACATCTCTCGGACGTACGCCGAAGAAGCCCGAAGCCGAGGTGTTAATGCTTTGCTGAAATAAGCCAAAGGATGCTGATCTTATAATAATATAGCTACAATGCCCGTAGAGGATGCATCAGTCTGAATTTCGAATGGATGATCAAACCGCGGTAACCGAAGAACTGGAGTGGTTGTAAGTGCCTGTTTAAGATATTCAAACGCTGTTGTGGCTGCGGGTGTCCAAACAAAGGCTTGCTTCCGGAGTAGATCCATAAAGGGAGCTGCTAAATGCCCATAATGTGCGACAAAGCGCCGATAATAGACAGTCATACCCAAGAATCCCCTCAATTGTCGCACGGCTTGGATGTTGTACCCGGTCCAAATTTGGACCTACGATCTTCTCTTATTTTTGTGAATACATTAGGGTAAAATAGTCATTTTGCATTAGTAGATTTTTACTGGATTGCATAGTAGGATATGTGCGAAAATCCTGCCAAAATCCGGGGGCAATTCCGTCATTTGGATCCATTCTCTATTATTTTGCTATTAGGAGGGCAATTAGGTCATTTCCTATTTAAAAAGGAGAGAGAAAATGAATGAGTGAAACAAACCACCTGGAACCTTCTTCTTCATTTTCCTTCTCCTTGCTTCTTTTGTTCGGCCGATCCTTAACCCTAGAAGAAAAAAATTTTTCCGCGAGAATTTCCGCAAACTTAAATACCAAACTTATTCCTCTCTCACTCCCGAATCCGGTAAGCCTAAGATTCAATGTTTTTTTGTTTTGTATTTCTTCCGTATTTCCTTGTTTTTTTAGAATTGTATAAAAAAACTTTGATTTCTTCATGGATATGATGATTCATAGGCTTAAATTGAAGCCAATGATTTATAATGCATGTATGAGAATGTTGTAGAAGAAAAATTTTTTTGATTTAGAGTTGTAAATTGGGAGAAAAACCATAGTATAAGGTTCGGGTTTCATCGTAGCAATTCGAAGTTACTCGTAGCATCGAAAAATTTTTGAGTCTTTTTCCGGTATTTCTTTGGTTCACATTGAAGCTCTTCATACCCTCGAACTCATTGGAACTAGTTTTACTCCATTCCCGAGATCGTTTGGATCCAAAAATAACGATGTTTTTGCCCTAAAAACCCTAATGTTTTGTATTAGACATGTATAATTGTATTTTTTTATACATTTTCTTGTGATTATCATTATTATGTTCATTAGAATTTGGATTCCCCTGCTTGTATCTAGGTGGCGAAGCATCCTCCAAGGGGAAGGAAACCGCTAATCGATGTCTGGCGTCTCCACGCGAGGCAACATGTTCCGTGAGTGGGTTATGTTGAGTGCACAATTCTAATTGAGTATCGAAAAATATTTTATTTGTTTTTTTCCGAAAATGATTTCCATGGCTTTTATCATGTTTTCAAATCATCGGCTATAGGAGAAAAGAAAGTGTAGATGACCACTAGAGACTATGGTTTATTTAAAATGACTTGTGGTTTACTCTCTGAAAAATCATGAGAAAGCTTGTTAATGTTGTACTTGCGTTAGTTGAGATTGAACTTGAGGATATACATGCTTGGTGGATGAATGGAAATTGCTCGATTATTACAACAAGTTCATGGAGCTTATGGGTTATAAGTAAAAATTAATTATGTATGTTCAATGGATGATTTAATCTCCCTAATGATGCATAATTTCTGAAGTTTTGAGGCATGATGTGATAAACATGGTACATGGAACCCTGATGAAGTCTTGAATGCTAAGGTATATGACTACACTAGTATATTGGAATTGGAATAACTTGTGGAACCTTATATATGATTTTTGGCTAGTCGATGAGATTTATGCTAATATATTCTTTGTAATATCCGAGAACCATGGGTGACATAATTACACTTATGTTGTAGGATTCTCACAAATTGATGAGGTTTGTTCTTGTGAGCATAGTGTAGGGTGCTTAATTGTAGTTTGATCATATCGGGATATACATATGTATATATATATATATATATATCGGGTGGATGCCAATGATTATGATTATTATTCTAAATGGAATTTATTTAGAAGGTTGATGATGAATAGCTTGAGCTATATATGTGACAAGTGTTGAATTGCAAAGACCGAATATTCCCTGTGAATTTTTTTAATAATAGTTTGATTTAATACATCCTTAGAGGAGATAGTCAACTTGTGAGTATTTTTGACAATGAAATTATTATAGATGAAGTAAATATTAATGTTGAGGTAGTGGCACTATGATAAGGATCTAAGACATTGTTGAGTATAAGAGAGGCTCGAATAGTAAAGGCTTGTGAAAGTAAATACCTAATGATGTGTAAAAGTAGGATTTAATCAATGTATATTGGTAGGTGTAAATATATGTGATGAGATGAACATATTTTCATGACTTGTAAAAGTATTTAGAGGTTGTGATAGACTAGACCTTGGGGATTAATCTTGTATTTGGAGGAAAAACTTAGTGAGTCAAGAAAGAGAAAGCTAGAATGATCCTAAGTAACTTGAGGTTTAACTAGAACAAAAAGCTATGCTTGTTTTGATGCCTTTTATTGTATTTCAAAAACTTAATGTTTCTTTTCTACAATCGTTGGCATCAACTTTTTAGAAATGGTTTGTAAAAATCTTTCACTTGTATAAGCATGCTTTTTGATATTTATGGTTATGAAAAACAAAAAGGGTTTTTATTTCGAATGGCATGTTCTTCTAGATTGTGGATATTATAATGCATTTAATATTGGTCGGTTTTTATTGTCTCAAAAGCAATGCTTCAAAGTTTCGCATATTATTGTGTTATTCTTGGCATTTGGACGTAAAATGTTTTTTTGAATGTATTGGCATCGGGATTGGAATATTTTTTTTGAAAGTTTACATGCATGGTTATGCTTTGGCTTTGAACTTGTGGAAATAGTGTTTATTCCCGATATGTGAATGCTTGTCCTGGATAAGGACCCTGTGACATGAGTGATTCAGATTGTATTATTGCTACTGACTATATGTTGGTTTGGATGGTGACGGGCGGGCTAAGGCCCGACTATCGATAGTGGGTCCCAACGGGCCAGCCTTTAGAGGTGGCGCTGTGGACTGGGTATTGATTTGTCCCGGATCAGTGGGAGCGTAGAGCCCTCGATTGGATGATACATCGGGATCCCGGGTCACCACACGGGACCGGTGGGCCAACGTCAAAGGTGCGAAGATCTTGACGGCTCTCAACTTAGTCGCGACGGCGGCTAATGTTGGAGAGAGTGTTTTTAGGCCATTGCTTATTGATCGAGAATTTTATTTGTTTAAGTTGGTATTTCTACTCATTTTGGGAACTTATATCCAAGTATTTGTTTTATACATGTTAAGGTTTTGTCGATGCTCGTGAGAACCTATGTTTTGGTTTTAAATACCAAGGTTTCTTATATTACACTTTCATTGTGCGGAAATTGTGAAGCGTTTCAGTTTACTTATGTTATTGTAAAATGTGTTTATTGTATTTCATCGATTTGTTTTGATATTCTGTTAGATTTGTGCTAACCCATTCACTGAGTGACTATGGTTACTCACCCCCTCCTCTCTTCCAGGTTTTAGTGGTTTGGGTCGTCATAGCGAGGCGAAGTGTTAGCAGTTTGCATTCCAAGTCAGGTTGTTTATTTATTGTTAATCAGGTTGCATTGTATGAGTGCAGTGGATCCACTAGTGTTCTTAACTCTGTAACTGTGATTTGTATATCTTTCACTTTACTGTTGATTCTTCGAGTGAAAGTTTTGCTTTTGGTACCTTTATTATTGTGGTGTTGTTTAGCAGGAGTTTGTGAGCCTTGCGATGACTCGAGGGTTGAGTGGTGTGTGTCCCTCCTCGGGATCGTCGCGGCGGTTGTCACGTGGCGGGCCCGCGGGTCGGGACGTGACATTGGACCTTATTAGGTTCCACCGCAACGGCCTCCCCCGAAATTCAGTGTCCTAAATAGCCCAGGCTAGTACATCCAAACGTACACTTACTGAATTTGGCCGAGAGATGGTGTTGTCGAAACATTTCAAATATCGCAGCAAGATGTTCAAGATGCTCGTCCCAGGAAGCACTGTAAATCAGCACATCATCGAAGAAAACTAAGACGAATTGCCTCAACACCGGGCAGAGTACTTCATTCATCAAGGCCTGAAATGTCGAAGGGGCATTCGACAGTCCAAAGGGCATTACGAGGAACTCGTAGTACCCTTCATGCGTGTGGAAAGCCGTCTTTTCGATGTCATCCGAATGAGTATGAACTTGGTGATACCTTGAGCGTAGATCCATTTTGGAAAAGACCCTTGCTCCTGCCATTTCATCAAATAACTCCTCGACAGTCGGAATAGGAAATTGATCCCGCACGGTTACTGCGTTGAGGCCCTCATAATCCACACAAAATCTCCATGCTCCGTCCTTCTTGACAAGGATCACCGGCGAAGAGTAGGGGATGTTGCTCGGCCTGATGATGCCTTTTTTCAACATATCCCCGACTAGATGCTCGATCTCTGTCTTCTGGAAATGAGGGTAGCGGTAAGGCCGTACATTCACCGGCGATGTATTCGGCTTCAAGGGAATTCTGTGATCGAATAGTCACGCCAGGGGAAGTCCTGTAGGGATGGAAAATATATCAGTGAAGTGGTGAATTAATTGATTCAGTCTGTCAACAAAGATCAATGGAGTTGAGGCATCAGCAGTCACGGAAAACCCCGAGGTTGGTCTCGTGTCTGCAGTCAAAGTTACAAAGAGATGAAAATATTGGCTGCCAGTTTGACCCAGAGTGTCTCGACGTAAAGAGGCCGGTGAAACCGTATCCCCACATGCAGTGGGCAAGCCATGTAGACGTACTCGAGCTTCATGGTGGTCAAACTCCATCCACAGATTTTTGTAATCAAAGAGTGTAGGTCCCCTACTGGCTAACCAGTGCACCCCAAGGACCACGTCGGCACTGAATACCGGAAGAAGTAAGAGATCCGCCGAAAATAAGGCCTCACCTAGCTTCAAAAGAACCTGTAAACATTCACCTCCACATTGCAGTCGTTCACCATTCCCCACCGTCATTGTTAGGTAAGAAGCAACATGGGTAGTTAAACCCAAGTGAGATGCCAAATGAGTCCGGAGAAAATTGTTGGTGGATCCTCCATCGATCAGCACCGTGATATTCTTGCCATTAATTGTACCTGCGATCTTCAGGGTCGATGGCACCAGAGCGCCTGTGAGGGCATGGAACGAGATACTGGGTTGTTTCTCCAGAGGAGGCTCCGCCGGGGGTAATTCTATTAGAACCTCTAGAGGGATTGGGTCTGGTTGAAGAACCTCATCCTGTAACTCCGTGCCATCATCGACCAGGAGACATAAAAATTGTGGGGGATTGCAACAATGACCTCGAGTGAATGGTGAATCACAGTTAAAGCACAGGTCTCGTTCCCTCCGCGCGGCCATCTTAGCCGACGTCAGCTTTTTGATGGATATTGCGGGTGGTGGTGCTGGAAGACGTGGTATGCCCGGAGCTGGGAGATCGGTGTTACCCATGGGCAGGGCCCGGAAGGGCAAGCGTGGCGGTCCCAAGCAGCCCGCGCAGCATTATATTTATCCTTAATGATTTTAGCTAAGCACATCGCATCGGCTAACGTCTCCGGTTGTAAGATATACAGCTCGCGTTGTATGTCATCCCATAATCCCGAAAGGAAGCAGTTCAATAGACTGCTGGGTTGCAACCCAACGACTCTCGTCGATAAGCATTCAAACTCGGACATGTACACCGTGACGGAGGACTGTTGCCAGAGTTTGTAAAGGCGAGCCTCATGGTTCACATACTTGGATGGACCAAAACGTATTTCCGCCAGGCGGAAAAATGCACTCCATGTTGTCAATTGGTCAGTAGCGAATAGCCAATGGTACCACTGGAGAGCGGCGCCAGTCATATAGAAAGCGACCATAGAAATCTTTTGGTCTTCAGGAGTAGCATGATGTGCAAAAAAATGCTCAATCTGAAAAATCCAAGATAGAACATTCTCACCTGAGAAGAAAGGAATCTCCAACTTAGGGAGGCGGGCCAGTGATTGCGAAGAATGACCCGCTGCTGAAGTTGCCGGCATAAGGTGAGGGTATCCCGTTCCCGGCGAAACCGGGGGTGACGGCAGTATGGAAGGTGAAGGTCCTCTTTCAATCTTGGATAGCTTGAACATCATGTCAGACATCACCGTTTGTTGAGTTGCCAGTGATTTTTGGATAGTATCAAAGAGCTCAGCATGCTGCTGAACCGACCCACAGAGGTCCTCCATCTTGGCAAGCAAGGCATCCTGGCGTTCGTTGAGATGATGGATGCTCTCCTCCACAGCGTGAGATCGTGTTGTCATTCACTCCGTCATAGAAGCGGGATGCAATGAAAGCACCAGTGTAGCGTCTTGATGCGGCACTAGGGTTTTGGGGAAGATAAGGAATAAAAGAAAAAGGGAAAAAGTAGAGAGGAAAAGGGAGAAAGGGAGGAGAGAAGAGAAAGAGAAAAAGAGAGAGAGATAAGAAATTAAATGATAGGATGCCACTCATTCTCTCCTTTCATTATATATTCCTTCTTTTTGAAATAACAACCTCTTACATAGTACCTTGTGCTTCACGCCATGCCATACAATTGGTTAAGGATTACAATCATCATTGATTACGAGGTAATCTCTAGTAATCAGCCCATAATAAAGTCGCCAAACCGCGTGACAGCAGTCGCTTCCCGGTTGCTCCTCCTTAGCCCCTTTGTCTGTTGACCATTGACTGGTACAGATTTAAAGATATATGTGCACAAATTGTGTAGACGTATACAAACAATATTTATAATTGTGTATATCATATCATATTCAATTTTGAATGGGTTTAATTCTGGTGATCTAATTAAAGTTTAGATAGGGTCCTAATTATCTAAACTAGACGTGTGAATTTACATAATAATAATAATAATAATAATAATAATAATAATAATAATAATAATATGATGTGTACAATTTCTGGTGGCAACACCATCAAATCTATGATGAGAAGACTTGTAATTAGCCCCACAAAGATTTTTATACGGCGATCTTAGTGCATAAATCGTTTGACTTCGTTAACATATATATATATATATATATATATATATGTAATCAGTGTGATAACTATACATTGATTTGATGTCTGTATGTATATATGTTAAATTCAAGTACAGACTCTCTCCCGAGAAACCTTGAAGGTTTTGAAAATCCATTGGATAGAGTGATATATATATATATATATATATATAACACTTATATCTTAATTAATTAATATGTATAATTTCGGTTGAAATGAAATCTTCAAGAAACCTTGCTCAAGTGTTTAGATTATCATAAATTTTTTTTTATACACCATGAGACACCATGCATGCTCACCGATTTCAATATATATTTAGATTTATTTTTATTAAATTAATTTTCATGATTATCAAAATCAAACTTGGGAGCACAATTAATAATTTATATTAATTTAAATTTTATTTTGATTCTGAGTTATGATAACATTCGGAAGTCGGGCTTTTACTAACTGTGGAATATTTTTCCTCAAAAAGCTTGGTGAGAGTTGGAACAATGCATAATCTGAACATTCAAAAACAAATGGGTCGTATGCTTCTTCCATAGCTTTCACTAGTGCAGACTAGGATGCCATTATTAGTGGCGAAACCACATGAGAAAATTCCCCCACCCTCCTTTATAATTTGATCTCCCTTATAATTTGAAATTAAATTAATTTGATAATAAATTAATTAGTTTATGTCTTAATTGCCTCAATCTATTTTACAATTGACCCCCTTAGTTTTTTACTAACTAAAAATAAAAGAAGACTAGTCTCATCTTATCCAATGATAAAGACGTGACTTTTGTTTGATTAGAAATTACATTTATTTAATATTTATTTATTTAATGTCTTAACTTTGGCTCTAATTTTACCAATTTCAACTGCAATTGTGGAGAGTTTTCTCTGCAATAAAGATTGTGAAAACTCAACAATGTAATATAATTGGTGATTAATTCTTGCTTAGTGACATACATTGAGAAAAATATCTTTGATTATCTAGATATATAATGAAACAGTTATTTATTGTTTTCAAAATATTAAAATTCGTAGGGGACAATTATGAATTTGCTTTTGTTGATGTTTTGTAGTAGTTGTTTATATAAAAGACTTCTTTTAAAAACAATTCTATAATTTTGATTATATTTGAACTTTGATTTATTAAGTTTCATTTTCCCTCTTTGGCTATGATTTTTGGCTCTACCACTACCCATTATACCAATTTTCTGCAACATCTAGTTCCAAGGAACTACCAGTCCATCAAAGTAAATAGTAGCGATCTGCAAGCAATCAACATTATTGATATTATAGTATTCAAAAAATTGCTCTTCCTTGAATATTCATTGAAGAACATCTATCCCATCGAATCTTGGAAAATCAAGTTTCATTGATCTTGTCTGAAAGGGTGACACTTGTTTATGCTCATGTTCTCCTAGCAACTCGATATGGATCGATTGAGGTAAAGAAATAGTGCTATTAGAGCTCTGGGCTTACTGTGCTTTAATGTAAGTGGTTAATACCCATCGGTCCAAGAACTTAAGTGGTAGTGTTGTACTTGGAAAGGCGCAAGAAAGCCAGGGCAATTTGTATACCCAGCATCTACTAAGTAGTAGAAACCCAGAAAATAGAGAAATATTTCATATTAGGTAATGGTTCAAAAGCCATTTATTAATAGGTCTCCAAAAGCAATAAAATTATTTTTTTTTACCGTCGAGAACCTTCAAGCCATTAGGCTTTTTCACTGCATCCCTAAGAACCCGACCATCATGGGATGAACCTTCCCATCCATATAAGACATATATAAATTGCATGCCTTAACTGCAGATGGCGAGGACATTTGTAGTAATTTAAGATTTTCTTGATCTATATCCTGGTCGATCAATTTTAGGTACATTCACACATATATGTGTCACATCTAATGCTCCAAGACAATTCTACATTAAATAAAAAATAAATAATTAGTCACATAATATCTAGGACTAACATAGCATAAGAATCTAAGTCATTACCTTTAACCACTTCCACCTAAATTTGTTAGAGTTTTCAGTTACAAGTTCTGGTTTCTTCAAAAGAACATAGTGACAAAGAATAACTGATTTCAACACAGCATGGAAATGCCGACTAACAGTCTCACCCTATCGAAGGAATTGATATCTAATCACTCTATTCTTGACATGATGTGCTATAATGTTAAAAAAATATTGCGATCATCTCTTGGACACCAACATTTAATGTACCTTGTAGCCCACCAGTTGTAGTTAACAATTGACACAAATTATGAAAACAACGTCGATCCATGAGTAACATGTCAATGCACTTAATATCACTTTCAAAAACTAAATGGTAAATGTACTCATGTTGTTTGCGGCGTCTAGTAGATGATGATGAAATCTCATGTTCAATCATTCTTCGTCTATTATTACTTTGCTCCATTGCACACGTGGTGAGTACAACACATAACACGTAGAAGTAGCATACAATCATTGCACAATATACCCGAAGTTGTTTAAGCCTTATCATATTATCAAAATCTAAGTTGACAATAATACATACGTGTAAGTTAATAAATATATGTTCAAACAATGGAACAAGTGTTATTTGCACATATAAAATAACATGACATGTTATTTGCACATATATATTTTGATGCTAAAATTGCCAAGTATAACCAACCATCTCAATAAATAATTGGAGTGGTCCATTCTTCACACATCAAGATAGAGGATGCTCTATAATGAAAGGTAGATCTAACTCCACGGTGTGGTCCACAGTGGAGGTTGTTTGGCTTTGACAATTTATTGTGTATCACTCTTTAGTAATATAGTGAGCATGAACAACTACTTCTCAACTATGAAAATATATTCAATAAATGAGTCTGAAAATTCAAAAGATGATGTTACATATGATCAAATTGAGAACCAAGTCCTATAAAATCTAACATCTCCAATTTGACCTCATTGAATATTGATTATCAAAAGTTCTATATGAAGTGAATAATTTAATATATATGCATGTTAGATTTTGCATATTTTTAGAATTTTAAGTTAATACCATTAGTTTGTAGAACTTCATTATTATAAAAGTGATAACTTATTTTCTTTGTGTAATTTATGTATATTGATTGTTGAATCTGATCATCTTAATCACTTTTAATTTGACTCGATTCTTTATATAATTGGTGTAAAATATAATTTTCTTGATCTATTTAATTGAGAGCATTAATCAAAATGGTTATCGACAATAATAGTTGGATTATAATCAGTAAAAATTATTATTATATTTTTATTTTTAGAAAACTATTGATCTAGTCTAACTCAAGTTTTTTATTTTAGAAAATCATATAAAAAACCTCAACTTTCAAACTAATTAAGTAATGCTATACAAAATCATCGAAGAATGAATCTAACTCAACACTAATTAATTTATATCCACATTTGAAAAATTTTCAGACATCTCCTTCTAACAACTCTATTCCCATCCAATTATTCATATTTCACTTGCATTACTAGAAAGCGATCACATGCTTCCGTATCTTTAATTATATGAGTTAATAAATCTTTAGCTCAATTAAAATTAATTAAATATGATTTAAATTTAAAAATTTTAAAAATCAACATTTCTAATTAATGGTTGGTGTTCATTAACATTAATATTTTTAAAAATATTGATCATTAAATATATCTTGTTGTGCAATGACATGAAAATTGCCTAGTCACAAAATGATTAAACCAATAGAAAATGAATAAAAATGAAAAGGCATTCTCCTTGGAGAACCTCATCAGCAATATGAATGGAAATTGATTTGGTCAACAAGGATGCACTTTCAAGAACACAATGATAACACTTACAATCAAGAAAACTTGTCTAAAAAAGGCATAGAAAAAGAAAAGATACATTGCTATACTTTGATGACGAATGCACTCCCTCAACATAGCACCACAATGTAAAGCAATGTCCATGTTCTTATAGCTGCAGAATTTAATCTCATCAGCTCATGCACCATCCTGTTAAGTGGGACATAAATCTTCCAATAATATTGATTTATAGAAAGAAAGTAAATTGAAATAAATTAATGTAAAAATGATTGCATCTTATGACTAAAAAAGGGTAAGAATCTAGATGACAATTTGCAATAATTAATTAACATTATACAGCTTGATCAATAATACTGAGCTGTCATTGCTTTCTTTCCTATAATACTAGCAATGATAAAAAAAAATTGCATCACCTTAAGTCAAGGTAGAAAAGGCACAACTACTACAAAATAAAAGAAAAGGAAGTGGAAAATCCAAGAGAACAATGGCAACAAAGCAACAGATCTTAGGAACACCAAATACTCCAGCACTTAGTAATGCTGAAATGTGAGTACCATCTTAAACTCAGACAAAAGCTTATATAATTGGCACCACACAGCACAATCCTATATTTTTAACATATATTCAAGAGTTAAGTCATCCTTGATATTTATAGAATGAATTATAAAATATTATTTGATAATATAATGCAAAACAAAAATTTAGAGAACTCTCACTCAATTTCAGCTATGCAGAATCTTTAATTGCTTAGTTTATTCAAATGGAAATAATATATCAACAAATATAATCCTTTTGAGGAGGTGGGTTGCAAAGATCAACAGTGTATGGATCACTAAATGGGATAGTACTTTTAACCTGCATGAAATCATAGAGAATAAAACAATAAAACAATAATCATGTCACAAATTATTACTACTATTATTTTTTTTTTTTCTCACTAAAATGTAAGCCATGGAATAGGTCGCAGAAGCATTTTTGAATATTAGTTTCATTGTCAAACATAAAGCAAATATGAACAGAGTGAAAAATAGAAGATTTAGATTGCAATATATAAATATATACACTCTGGAATATAGAGATTTAAAAGTTATTGCAGTGTGTTTTGTTGTTAAATGAATTTTTTGTGTTCTTTTTATTTAAATGTGTATGAAATACTTCATTTCCGATCAATTGAAAGAGATCACAGAAGATTATCACCTCGAAGGTCTTTTGACATGTATATGGACTCTCCAAAGTTACAATGCAAATAAGTGCAACCTCTTCCCTTGAAATTTTACCATGTGATCACATCATTGTGTAAAGTTTTAGCTATATAATTAATAAAATGCATTTCAAGGATGCAAGATGCAAAAAAATTAAATGCAAAGGGATTGTTGTTAATACAGGAATAATGTTGTCTCCTTGATCAAATATAAGATCAGCCCCAGCAAACAATTGTGTACGAAATACCACTTTCCCGTAGCAAATCCTCACCCTATGGAAGAACAGTTATGATGTTTTGCAAATTTGTGTATTATGTGACCTCTCTTGCTAATCGTATCACATGACTGATAAGTTACAGCAAAAATTTTGAAGTCTAAAAAATTTCTATGCACACTCTGTAAGGCAACTCTAAATTGCAATTGTATCATTGAGTTTCTCAACCTGAACTCATTCTCATAGCACACAATATAACTACAATATAATGTAGTGTATGTGATACATAAGGTCAATAAAATGCAAAACAAAAATGTAGAAAATTCTCACTCAATTTCAGCTATGCAGAATCTTTAATTGCTTAATTTACTCCACTAGGGCTAATATAACAATAAATCAGTTAAAGATAGTACCAAGGGGGAAAAAAAACAGTGGCAATTCAGACATTATGCTGAAATTCAAATAAGCCAAATAATCATCATATCCAACAAGTTACTTATCTTCAAGAAAACAAAAGTTAGAGATCAATATAACATTAGCTACACTATTATATCAATTTGCCGATAATAATTTTACGATCAGTGACCAGCAAGATGTGATAAAAGAATTGATCTCTATCCAAATTGAGAAAGTTTAAAGGGCTCAACTTTGATTTTCTAATAACAACATACGATAAGAAGAAATCCACAAAGAAATATAAAGAAGACCAAAAAAATAAGGAATGGCAAACCTGGAATGATGGACCGTCCTAAAGAGAGAAGTTTGCCACCGATGAAATGGGCAAGGGCCATGGTGAGATCGTCTTCGGACATTACGGCTCGTCGGCGGGGAGCAACCACTGCTGGTGAGACCCTTCAAACCTCACCCTAACTCTGGAACTAACTCCAACATCAAAGAAAACACATTAATAATAAAAAAATTGTTCTCAAGAGCATTTTAGTCTTTTCTCCATTCAGGATAGGGCTAGTGCGCACAATTGGTGGTGATTGCCAATGTCTCACACACTACTCTCCCACTCCCTCCCCACTACTGCCCCACTCCCACTGATGCATACCTAAACAAAGAATTATACCCAATCCCCCCACTCCTAATCCACTCCTAACATTCAAACAACCCCTTAGTCTCTCCTCCATCTGATCCATAGCTGCAAGGAGTTGTCCATCTCTTTGATCTATGGTCACAAGAAAAACATCTAATTTGGCGAGATCTTTCATATGAGTAGATTAAGCTATTCTCAATGTATGAAACGCTCTCAACGAAATCACCAAATATGTAATATATTTAATCTAATGCTAACTACTATAAGCCAACAGAGATCGTATAATATAGAATTCATGCATTCAAGCTACTGAATGAAGAGCTTAACTCTGCATCCATTCATCAACATTCACAAGATAAATCCAACATCCAATCCACCGATACAATTAAGACAAACTCCAAATTAATAGCAAGAGTTCACGGATCAATAGATCCAACTTAGATATAAGTAAACGATAGTAAAACAAAAAGAAGCTATAACACTTTCCTCCTTTTCCAGTCACCAGAAATGCTCACCAGAGCGCAGTCCCATTCCTAGAAATGGCACATTATTATATTCTTCATGACAAGTAATTTTTAAGTTCAATATTCCAATTATCTTGTCAGTAACGTAGTCAAAATTCTGTTCAGCGACCGATGTTAACCAACAGCAGTCTTTGGCTATGGCTACTTCGGAAAAATCAGTCACTCAATCAACTTCATCGATCATGAGGAATCCAACATTTCCGCGATTCGGATCCTAATCCCGCTCTAGAGTAGAGTTCTTCACCTGTCACTGCTGACCTGCACTCTGCTGGTGGCTTTGCCTTCATACATGCTTTTATCTTCTCGTTCTTTGCTTTTCCTCATATGTATCTTTAGTAGATCTTTATCGCCTCACCTCCCGGTGAGAGTTTCGCATCTTCTACTCGTCTTTTTTTCGCTATGCTTTTATTTTTCGATAAATTTGTGGTTTTATCCAAAAATTCTGTTCAAAATTAATAACATGAATACAGCTGTTGCTCACCATCTTTGATAACAAAATTCTCATCTTATATGGTGGCTTTATATCAATCATATATAAGCATAAAAAAATTAAGAAAAAAAATTCAAACATAATGTCACCCTTTTTCTCCAAAATATTAAGGGGTATATATATATATATATATATATGTGTGAATTCGCCTGACTAGATCTCTTCATCACCACATGGCCTCATGTGAAGACTTCTCTTTCTTGCAGCCTTTCTAATTTCTAAACAAACAGAAGCAGCACATTGGCACATCTCAATGATTGAATTAATTAATCACTGAACCAAGCCACAACTGATTAAAGTACAAGAACAGGATTAATCAAAGTACAAAAAATAACCAAAGAATCCAAACAGCTCAAGTTGTCAAAATTCCATTAAAATCAAAATAAATTTACTATTTCTGTTCTAAAAATGTGTTGAGGTTCTTTCATTACAAAAAAAAAAAAAATCTCTCAATTTCCATACAATGAGTAAACCTGATTTCATTCATGTGTTTTGAAGCACTCTGAGAAGCTCATCACCCATGGCTTTCAAATTTACCGGTTTGCGAATTAGCCCATTCATTCCTGCCTGCAAACATCTCTCCCAGACATCGTCCTCGGCGCTGGCCGTTAAAGCAACAATCAGTGGCCAGCACCGGCTTCTGAATTTTCGTATTCTCATTGCCACTTCGAAGCCATCCATGTTCGGCATGTGAAGGTCGAGAATGACAAGCTGGAGACTTGTTCCCCAGTTGCCGAGAGAGCTCAGGCATTGTATGCCGGAAGACACAGCCGACACCTGACAACCGAGTTTCTCTAAAAGCTTTTGTGTCACAACTCTGTTGACTGCATCGTCGTCAGCGAGTAGTACTCGGAGGCCTTTGAAACGAGGGGTAGAAAGCCGATAATTATGATCGGAGATTGGAGTGGGTGGTTGTAGCTGAAATTGGATAAGCAAAGTCATGCTCTCGGCAAGGCCTTTCGAATTTGGAATTGACCATATGTTCCCCTGCATCAGCTGCACATGTTGTAAAGATAATGAGCTCATCAATCACTACAATCGAATAAAAACGAACATTGATAATTAAATTATGGGATGTGTATGAGTGAAATACCTGCACCACTTTCTTGCACATGTTGAAGCTAAGACCCATGTCGAATCCTTCGCTGTTGGATCTCCGAGGAAGGTTATCTGAACTAGATGAACCATGGTTTTGCGATTCTTTGATCACAATCTCAAATTTTACACAACTGTTTCCACTAGAAAAGTTCGGTTTCCATGCAATTCGTTGCGGATCCTGCTCACCGTCAACCTCAGTATCACTGAAAATCCTCAAAGCCACAAATCCATCATTGTACCCGCTTAGTAGATTACCGACCATATGCAATATCACATGAAAAATGCGTTTCTCATCGCCAATGACTCTGTCAGGCACTGCATTCTCTACCTGAATGCCAAAACCAAGACCCTTCAAGTCACACAAACACCTCGCTGCACTCACAGCTTCTTTAATCATCGAATGCAAATGAAAAGATTGCATCTCCAGAGCTAATCTGTCTCGGTTGCTAGTAGAGATCTCCATCATATCATTGATCAGTGTCGACACAACACTACTGGTTTTACTTATCGAGTTAATCATTAGCATTTGTTCAGGACCAAGATTTTCTTGTTCCATCATCGACAGCAAACCTAAAATAGAGTGGATCGGCTTTCTCATTCCATGGCTCATGACCCGTTGGAATGAGTTCCTGGCTTCACTCGCCATCATTGCTTTCTGCTTAGCCTGCAACAAAGCCCGGTTTTGCTCCTCCAATTGGTCTCGCATCAGCTGAGACTCCTCCAAAACCGCAGCATGAGAGAGAGCGACAGCTACCTGATCAGCAACCACCTCGATGATGTCTAGCTCATGGCGGTTCCAAACACGGGAATCATCTCTGGGGAGAACCAACACCAGAATAGCATAGCTCGTCTGGACTACTTGCGGTGTGCCACCTTTGAAATTGGAAACATTAAGCATCGGCATCCTGATCGCAGCTACTGCTCCCGGTTCAACAGCACCTCCACTACTAGCCAATCCAAGTTTTGATTCCTGCTCCAGTCTTTTAGCACCATCAGTTTCTTTAATTTCAATCACATCAGCATCATCAACCGGAATTGAGAATCCATGAATTTCCATAGCATCCCTCCGTCTCAACTCATGAGTGAGATTCATCACCTTCTTATCCTCACTCGGCATCCAGACAGCACAATTTTGCAGCCCCAATGTCTTTGAAAGCTCTACTAGAGTTGTGTACAAGATAGTATGCCGGTCGATTGATTTCCGTATCTCTTGTGTAAGCATCCTTACATGCCAGCTCGCTTCCTCCTGCCTCTTCATCATCCCAACCTCTCGGTTAAGATCCCGAGCCTTGTTCATTAGGTAACTCTCTCGCACTTTCACTTTCAACAGCTGAGGAATCAACGTCAAGAGCGCGATCGCGGTCGCAAACGATACAAGAGCAGTCAAAAACTTCGAAATTGTGAGGCTCAACATAAGCAAGAACGAATGGGGCTCGTAAGTAAACACATTGAGCAAGTGAGTGAGGCCACAGAGAACGATGAACGCGCCGAACTGAAAGAGGACCCATTTGAAAGGGAAAAGATTTGTGCAAGTGACAAAGTACAAGAGTTCAAGTGGAATCGAGAAATATGCAGTGGCAATCAAGAAATCACTAACTTTCTGTGTTTGAAATATGCTCTCAATGCTCCAAGAACCATCACCATCACAATTACATCGATGAAATTCAATCTCACCAGCGAATACAGAGACGAAATTAAGGGACAAAAACAAGAAACCAATACACAATGCTCTTAACATTTGCACTAGAAAGCATCAACCCACAAAAGTTTGCAGATTCTAATGTTGCAACAAACACTTTCAGTTGTTAAAATCCTCATTGACAAGCAGTACATTTCAACCTAATCACAACAAATGGAATAGATTATCAATATTAGATACAGAAATCAGCAAAAGAGAAGAAATATAAATTCACCTGATATGTAGATCAAAAGTAACAGTTCAGAGATTTTTTTTTTTTTTTCTAAAACCTAGATCTAAATCAGATAAAAATCCAAACTTGATGCCCTAGAGAGAAAGGAAAATAGCAGAAATACCTGGATTCCTTGCTGTTTGATTTGGCTTCACTTATTCACCACCCCTTTGGAATTCAAAGGTGAGAATAATAAGTCTTGTGGATAAGGAAAGGTGGAGTCTTTTCAAGGTCTGGATCCATCTCCTCCCCCTATTCTTCCAAACTACCAAGAGAGAGAGAGAGAGAGAGAGAGAGCTCCTTTCTCCAAATATCTAGTTCCCAAAGCTTAGTACTTACATGAATGGATTAAGGGAAAGGAGAAAAAGACAGCTCCTTTCTACAAAACTTTGGTTCCCAAAGCTTAGCACTTGCATGATGGATTAAGAGAAAAAAAAGAAAAAGAGAGCTCTTTTCTCCTAATCTCTATTTCCCAAAACAAAGCCCTTTCATATATGGATCAATAGAGAGAAAGAGAGCTCCTTTCTCCAAATCTCTAGCTCTCAAAGCTTAATACTTTCATGAAGGGATCAAGAGAGAAAAACAACAAAAAAAGAGAGCTCCTTTATCCTAGTTTCTACTTCCTAAAGCTTAGCACTTTCATGGATGAAACAAGCTTCATAAAAAGAAAGCACTTTCACTAAGCTTTATCACATACATGGATGAAAAGAGAGAGAGAGAGAGAGAGAGAGAGAGAGATGGAAAGATAGAAAGATAGCTCCTTTCTCATAGTCTCTAGCCCCTCCTCCCAAAGCTTTATAGAATGAATGGCTCTAATTCCATTAGCTAAAAGCTCAATCATGCACACTCTGTTTTGCAATCAAGAGGGAGAGAAAGAGATGGAGATAAAGAAAAATAGATGAGAAGTTTTTTTTTTTTTGCTAACAAGAAAGAGAAAGATTGAAGCAATGTGTTTATAGCTCACTCTGTGTTTTGAGTTTGAGATATATACCATGCCCACTTTGTCTCTTTTGCAACCATGAAAGAGAAATGTCAATGTTCAATGTACCAAGAAACAGGGAAATACATTGCATTTGTAGTGTTTTTTCTCTTTTTTTTTTTTTTTTTTTTATTATTTTTATTTTCTTGGATATTTGACCACTGCTTTTCTTAGGCCCACCGGCCTAGAACCAATTCCAAACGAAAATACTGAAAATTCCCTAAAAAAATGTAGATTTTCTCTAACCACATCCTCACTTGTTGCTGTGTTGTGTGTGAGAGAGAGTTGTCCTCAACCTCTCATTTGTTGAGAAAATAAATTAATTGAAAAAATCAATTTAAAAATTATTTATTTGATTATTATAAAAAATTTATAGAGTAAATTACAATCAAATTCTAGGCTCTTTATCAGTGTCACCCCGGACTTCTCTTTCATAATAGTTGTTTTATGTGTTTATGTTCTATAGTAATGCTATTTATATAATATTTTTTTATTTATGGTGTATATCTATGACAGTGTTGTTGGTTCAGCGTTTAATCATAAGTTTCTTATATTTGAGCGACAATAGTTTTTCCGTTTTTTCTGTTTTTTTGTTTAAGTACTCTATTTTAATTGAATATGATTTATCAAGTTTTGCAATATCTATATATATATAAATATAGGGACCTAAATAAGAAAAAGAAAATCTTAAGATTCGTGTGATTTGGTCCTACACGTATCCACATGAATTATTTATTTAAGTCTTTGATTACTATTTTTGGGAAGCAAGGGAGCTGAACTTGGTCACCTTTTTGTAACATGACGTATTCCTTCATCAATCTCAATCATTAATATATTTGTATGGTTTTTTTTTTATTTCTCAAATTATATATTTTCCTACGAACAGTTGTTTGGTTGGGGGGGGATATTTTCCAATCAAAGACCCCAAACGTTATCCCTACAAACTTCTTTTTTATAACATTTAATATAATTAATTTTAAAATTTTGTTATAAACATCTATTATTAATTAAATAAAATTTAATTAATTTTATATAAAAATTGTTTGTGTTTATTTTATTGCCACATGATTTATGTTGTCTTTTAAAGAGAAATAAGCTAAAACAATTAAAAAAATAACTACAAGTTGAGAAGAGATTCAAAATTTAATTAACACCTATGTCTACTTTAGGATAAAAAATTTTGTAGAGCACTGTATTATGATTTTTTTCCACTTTCGTTACCAGATTTTGATTTGTATTTTTTTGGTCATCAAATATCAATTCCGTTTCACCCGGAGGGTATTGATCGATTTTGGACAATTTTATCCTACGTGGCTACTTGAATGACACGTGAACTGTTGACCTAGACCTCACTAAACCAACATGAACATCAAACTTTGTCCAACTAGACATCTTCTTTAACCATGTGTGCACTCCATGTTAAGAGGCCTTCCACTTCATCAGCCCTTCCACCTTCACAAAAGAGCTAGAAACCCTTTTCTTCATCCAAAAGAGAGCCTGGCCAAGAGAGATTGCTTTTCTGATCACGGTGTTCATGGATCACTTCTCCCTGTGAAAGGATTCCAAAGAGGGAAAAGGGCTTTGAAACCCTGGCGTTGGTTTTTTGGAATAAGATTGTGGAGTAACAATTAATTGGGGAAAGGCTAGGGAATTTGCAGCCTATGAACTCCAGCCTACTCACATTTTTATCCCCTCTGTAAATCGTTGGTGTTGTTATTTTTTTTTAAGATTTATGAACTTCTTCAAAATATATGTATATTTTCTCATTGTGTAATGGATATTTTAAATTTCCAGTAAAAGAATGCTACAAATGAATGTTTTTAATTTGCAATTAATGTGTGATGAAATACTCTCACGGGGTGTTTAGATGCCAAGAATGGATTGGGGGAGGAGTGGATTAGGAGTGACATGAGGGGTAATGGAGAAAGAGTGAGAATGAAGAATGTGTTTGGTTGATAAGATTTGGAGAGTGTAATTTATTGGGAATGGGAAAAGTAAAGAAAGTGAATATGATAAAATGACAATTATGACCCTCATCCATATAAATGATATTGTATATATGATAATGAGTTATTTTTAGTTATATATATTTTTAAATTATGAAAAATAAATATTTAATTTTAGTATACTATAATTTCAATCTAATTTTTGGGATGAGATGTTAATATCATTAATTAGATATTAATTAATGATGTTAAATACACTGAATTATTTTTAATTATAATTTTTAAAACATTGAAAAAATCTAACTAATTAATTATAAAAAATAACTACTTAAATTGATAATACTATAATTTTGTTATAAGTATTGTATTTAAATATTAATATTATTAATTAGCTAGTTATTAATGATATCAACTATAATGAGATATTTTTAATTATATTCGTGTAACACATTAAAAAAATTGAACTAATTAATTATAAAAAATAACTATTTAATTTTATAATACTATAATTTTGTTATAAGTATTATATTTAAATATTAATATTATTAATTAGCTAGTAATTAGCTAATTAATGGTATTAACTATAATGATATATTTTTAATTATATTTGTGTAACACATTCAAAAAAATTTAACTAATTAATTATCAAAATAAATATTTGTAATAACATTGAAAATAATAATAAGATAACTTAGGGGCATATAGGTCTTTTTCATATCCAGGATTGGGCAATCCACCCAAAAGCATTGTGATTGAAACTCACTCACATGGGTGAGTCTCACTCCCTCCACAATCCCCACTCACTCCCAATGATGTACACCCAAACAAGGGATTGCATCTAATCCCTCCCCCCTACTCTTGGCATCCAAACACCCCCTCAGTGTTTTTAATTTTTGTTTGTGTTGTGAAGTTTTTCGAGATTTGTGAACTTCAAAATATATGTATATTTTTTTTTATTATGTAATGAACTTCAAAATTTAGTTACTTATAATCTTATTGTTATTGCATTGTAAGAAAGAAAGAGAATGATTTGAAGGAATAACACATTAAAAGCACAAAATTGGAGAAAAGAAAAGCAAGTTTTATAAAGAGTGAACATGCAAAACATAAAATCTAGCACCTAGGCGCTACAACAAAAAGAGGTGCAAAACATAAAATCTAGCACCTAGGCGCTACAACAAAAAGAGGTGCAAAACATAAAATCTAGCACCTAGGCGCTACAGCAAAAAGAGGTGCAAAACAAAAAGTATACCGTTTAGACGCTACACTCTTTGGCGCCTAGGCGCTACTCAAATATTCAAGTTATAAAAGGGACTAGGGTTTGAGACGAAAAGAGAAAGAAAATTTTGGAGATCAAAAAGGTGGGAGGGAAAATTCGACTAGGATCTATTGCCAAACTTTAGTTTTTAGTTATTCTTTGTTTATTTAATTATGAACCTTGTTAATATGTCGAACTTTGAAATTATTATGTTCTAAATACCTTTTTCTAGGACTACAATGTTGCTATACTATGAAAATCTAGATTCGTCTTTGTTTAATTTAATTGAAGCATGTTTTAAAGTTATGTTGGATATTCCAATCTATGCTTAATAATTGCGGTTGCTTGATCAATAATTGCATGATTAGTAATTCGATTTGAGACTGAGAGGTGATAATTGAATTAGGTATTGATTAAAATATAATACAATCATCATAAGGTAAAGATATTTATGAGATTGTATGCATCATTATAACTTTTTAGAGTTTAATGAGTTCCATAGATTCATAGTTATCCTTTATATGGAGGTTCTTGGGTCTTTGTTTGAGTAGAGCTTATCTTGTTCTTCATTTTATCTTGTTCTTGTTTATTTGGAAAGTTGTGAAGTCTTCTTTTAGATGGCATTTTGGATTGAAACTATGAGCTTTGGACGCTATAGGAGTTATATATACATTTCTTTATTGTTCTGCTTGAAACCCCTAGTGGAGGAGAGATGTATTCTAAGGAGTTTTGTAGAGTTTTAACTCTCTGTTACTATGGCTCACACTGGAATTACTGTAGATTTGAGGGTTTGTTTTTTGGTACTGTAGCAAACACGTATTGGCGCATGTTATTTTGAAATCTTTAAAGTTAGGGCTTTGATCCTCTTCGAGTCGTAATTCCACCATCCTATGTGCAGGCCAAAATTCTTAGTTTTCGGTGTCTAATTTGATTCATTTAATTTGTTGCGATTGGTTTCAATTTTTATATTATGTTCTTATGCTTTCGTATTTGGAATGCTTTTGTATGTGTAGGAGGAGAGCCGCCAAGCAAAGGCAAGGCCTTGGATGGAGCTTGACCATATTTTGGGCTTTATTTGTGAGTGAATTTGTGGTGTTAAAACACATAATCGAGTAGGATTTGAATGATAACTAATATGAGTATTTACACTTGTGCCTGGCTTTGGAATATGATTCTATTCTTGAGATTTTATTTGATGTCTTTTGATCCTTATTCTCTTTGTGAAAAGAATGGTTATATTCTTAAAAATGTGACACTTCTTGTGAAATGAAAGTCTTGTGCTTTAATATGCAAATGTTGTGCAACATTGTGTACTCACATTTTGGTTATATGTATGTATATATATATATATATTATTGTGTTCTTTTTAGTTTTATTTGGTGTATTCCCTAGCTATAATCCAATATAGGTTTGATCAGGTTCTTTGTCAACCTTGCACTAATTTAGGGAAGATGTTACTCACCCAAGTTGGATAAACGTGGAGGTTGTTCCATGCCTGACTGTGAGTCAGGTCGTGACAATAAATCAAAATCAAAATATTCAATCTATTTTGATTAAGCAAAGAAATCAAGCTCAAAGTGAATATCGCACAAGATTGACTACTTTAGTAGATTGTCTTCAATTTCTTTTGCGAAAAGGGCTATCTTTTTGTGATCATGATAAATCCTAGGAATCAAACAACCAAGGAAATGTTTTTGAACTCTTTCATTTTCTTGCTAAATACAATGAAGCTATCCATAGTATTGTTTTGAATAGTACTCCTAGCAATCTAAAATTGTCAGCTCATGATATTTAAAATGACATTATAAATGCTACAGCAAGTGAGGCAATAAAGGTGATTATTAATGAGTTAAGAGATGATTTATTTGCAAGCTTAGTAGATTAATCTAGTGATGTCTTAAATAAGAAACAAATGGCTCTTGTTTTGCATTACATGAATGATAGAGGTTGTATTGTTGAACACTTTTTAGCTATTGTTCATGTCCCTGACACTACTGCATTATCACTCAAAGAAGCAATTGAGTCTATATTTTCTAAGCATGGATTAAGTTTATCAAGATTATGTGGAGAAGGTTATGATGGAGCTAGCAATATGCTGGGTGAATTTAATGATTTGAAAAGTTTGATTTTTAAAGAAAATGAGTTTGCCTTTTATACTCATTGCTTTGCACATCAACTTCAATTAACTCTTGTAGCAATTGCAAAATGAATATTCCATTGCTTCACTGTTTTAGATTGTTGGTTATTTACTTAATGTTGTTGGAGCTTCTTGTAAGAGATATGATATTCTTAGAGAAAGTCAAGTTGCTAGAGTTGTTGAGGCACTAAAAAATGATGAACTTGCAAGTGGAAAAGACTTAAACCAAGAAATTAGTCTTAAATGCACCAGTGATAGTAGATGGGGCTCAAATTATGGAACATTACTAAATTGTTTTGTTCCCTCTTGTGATTGATGTACTTAAAAATGTTGGTGAGAATGGTTTGAATTCAAAGAAAAGGGTGGAAACACAATTCTTATTGCAAATGATTCAATCTTTTGATTTCATATTCAACTTACATTTGGTAAGAAATGTGCTAGGTATTACAAATGAATTGTCAAAGTCTTTACAAAGAAAGGATCAAGACATAGTTAATGCTATGGAGTTAGTTAAAATATCTAAACAAAGGCTACAAATGATGATAGATGATGGATGTGATCCTTTATTACATGAAATCCTTTCTTTTTGTTAAAAATACAGCATTTTGGTTTCTAGCATGGATAACAAATATGCACCTGTACTTTCTAGAAGATCACAACATAAAGCTGTTGATGTCTCAAATTTGCATCATTATAGAGTTGACTTATTCAATGTTGTTATAGATAGACAACTTCAAGAGCTCAGCAACCATTTTATTAAGATTAACACGGAGTTACTTCTTTGTGGAGCATATCTTAGCTCAAGTGACTTTTTTTATTTTAATAAATAAAAATTGATTCACTTTCCTCACTTTTATCCTCTTGAGCTTTTAGTTGTGGATATTATGGGACTTGACAGTCAACTTGAAACTTATGTTATTAATATGCACTCTAATCCTAAATTTTTGAGTATTAAAGAGATTGATCAACTTGCTGAGAGGTTGGTGGAGATAAAGAAGAATATTGTTTATCCAAGTGCATTTCTAATGGTTAAATTAACTTCAATATTATGTATTACAACTTCAAGTGTAGAAAGGACATTTTCAGCAATGAAAATTATGAAAAATTAGTTAAAGAACCGAATGGGAGATAATTTGATGAATGATTATTTAGTTACATATATTGAAAGAGATATATTCAACAACATTGATAACAAAACAATCATCAAACGGTTTCAAAATATGAAATCTCTCTGTGAACAATTGTGAATAATAGGTATACAATTGATAAACAGATTTTTCAGTTATTTGCGTTTTTTTATAATGCTTTAACTATATTTATAAATATATACATAATTTTCTTGTATTATAGATGATAATATCATGTTAAGAGACTTATTGTAGAAGCAACTAAACTTTTTGTTTTTCTATCTCTGTAGAACTTTACTTTTTATTTCGTTAGGTTGCATTTAACATGATCAAGGAAGAAGGAAGTTAGAAACAACGTCTTCTTATAGTTGTATTGGACCTCTGAACTTTGGACGTTTTCTCTCTTTCCATTGCACTTTACATCGCTATGAACCTTTGCATTTGGATTTGTAAGTTTATGTCTATTCTAGCTTTAAATTTGGTTGAAAACAATCACTTATAGTCATATTTCCAATGTATTTATTGTCATTTTATACAATGATGAAATCATTGCTAAAAGAATACCAAAAGAGGCCAGTGACATGATTTATTGTTGCTTAAATTTTCACAATACTTGCCACTTGTTATTTTTATGTGTTAGCCATGGGAGATTGTGAGAAGATAAATGCAAATGAAAAAAATGATATATTTTTTATGCACTTTCAGTTAATATATGTGGTTTGTATTAGAAAACTTTTGTGTTTATGTGTGCTTTCTTATAATGGTTTAACTATGATTGTTATATATAGATAAACATATTTGAATGTAGTAAATATGTTAATATTATACTTATTGGCCCCACATCATAAATTTTTTGGCTCTGCCACTGCCCACAAGAGTTACCAAATTCCAAAGAAATACCAAAATAAAAATAAAAAAAAGTTGAATAATTTCAAGAAAAACATTTGCATTAGGTTATACTAGCTAAAGTAAATAACTAAAGAAAAATGGCATAATCACAAAGACAACTCAAAGACAATATACAACCCACTAAATGCTTGAAACTGTGGCCTATAACTCAATTATAACAGACATAAACTGATAATCATAACTTAACTATATCTCAAAGACAATTATAACTTAATTATGACTTAAAGACAATTATAGCTGTGGCCTATAACTCAAAGACTATTATAACTCAGTTATTGGATGTTGATAAAAATGATGGCATAAGATAACATAAACTGAAAATTATAAGAAAGCCCGTATACACAAACTATATAAGCACCGATGCCAATCAAGTTTTAATTCTCAATTAGACCCATGTGAACAATGAGACTTGAAATCAAACAAAAACAATGCAAAGACGATCAATGAAAACATCAAACATGATTATTGAAGAGAATTAAAATAATTGCACATTCACACAGTATACATCCACAAAGTATAAGACCCTAACCTAGTTTACCACATTAAAAAAGTGGATTTCATATAGTTAGTTCGAGGGCTAAATTATCTCCAAACCCTAATTACATTTCCTTTTAAACTTCACAGATGCAGTACATTTCATATTTGGCAACAATGGGGAGATGAGATAATACAAAGACTTACAAAAACTTGGTGCTTCGTCGTCTACCATTCTTATCCATCAAGTGTCTGTCATGCTCGCACTAGTTTCAACTCACTCTGGTTTTTGCTTTTGTCGCCGGCAGCCATGGTTTTGGTTTGCCTTGCTACTCAATAATAGACACCTCGCATCACCCTCTTGGCTAGGCTAATCAAGAGATAAAGAAAAGGGGTTTACAAAGGGATGGAAGAGTGTGGAAGAGAAGGTTGATGTGGAGATATATGTGGAAGGCCTCTTTAAGTGGAGTACACACATGGTTAAAGAAGATGCCTATTTGGGCAAAGTTTGACATGTCAAGTCCACGTTGACTTAGTGAGGTCTAGGTCAACAATGCATGTGTCATTCGGGTGGTTACATAGGATAAAATTGGTCGGAAACCCTTCAATACCACTCGGTGAAATGGAATTGGTGCTTGGTGACCAAAAAGATACAAATCAAAATTTGGTATTAAAAATGAAAAAAAGGTCATAGTACGATGACCTAAGCAAATTTTCACCTGTCCAGCTTAACTACAAACATTGGTAAATTAGTAAGATAGATCCATTCCAAGATGAAAGAGGAATAATACAACATTCTGCTAAGCAAAATTGGTGAAGTAATCTTTGAAAGTATTACCCTCACAAGGAATTATTGAGCAATACTAGGTGATATTACAATATGCAAAATACCAGTAGTAATAAGGTGTCATTTGGTTTAATATAGTTATAAATGTAATGAATTTTAAGTTACACTATAACTATAAATAACTGGTTTTAAAATACAGTGCAGTAAAATCAAGTGTTTGATTGAATGTAGCTAGAAATATTGTATTATAGAATTTTTTGTTTGGCTTAAGGGATTTGTAAATTTGATGGAAAACATGTATTTGGTTTAGTGTATTAAAGAGATATCGACGCCTAAGGTGAGATTACTCCCATTTTTTTACATACAAATTTTCTATTTATTTTCTTATTTAAATTTAAATTAATTGATATTATTTTGATAACTACAATTATTAAATTAATCAATTTAACTATTAATTTTATGATGAAATTAATTCCTAAATTTATTACTATATTTTTTTAATGTGTTATAAATATTAATTATTATGTATAGTATTTTTATTTTTATTGATTTTAATTATAAAAACATAGAAAGATACTAATAAAAAGCAAATTTTCAATAAATTCTCTCACGGCATTCACAACATTAATAAAATTTAACATTAAATCTGACCACAAGTATTCTCATGCCCATAATACAAAATTAACTTTTATTTCAAAAAATAAAAAAAAAAATGAAAGTGCTTCATTTAGGAAGACAATGCCCGTTAGAACCTTAACATCAACATCTACAATATGATGCCATAGCTTATGCAATTGGGTGCTTATAGCGGCTGCTTATGGTTCGAGGGAAGATTTAGCAGCGATTGTGGTTGCTTAGGATCAATAGAGGAGTTGATAGTGATTATGGCTGCTTCCAGTTTTAAGGGAGGTATTGATGGCGGCTGCTTCAAGTTTGAGGAAAGAGAAATTGAGTGCTATGATAAGGCTGCTTGGGATTTGTGAAAGGAGAAATTAGGTGCTTCGATGACAGTTGTCTAAGGTTCAAGGAAGGAGAGGAGAAATCATTGATTTAATGGTGGCTACTAAGGTTCTAGAGAGGAGAAAAGAAATCGGGTGATTGTGATTACCCGAAGGTTTTGGTGTTTGAGTTACTTGGTCTCTCACATGCATAGCACATATGGAAATCCAAAACATGGGATTTTGTCTTTTGGCCAATTTGGACATAACACAAAATACCCCATCTAATGTTCTCAAAGTTACATGGGTTTTTAAAACTCTACAAACCAAACAATAGATTTTAAAATGTCATGTAACTTGAGTTATATTTAACTCAAAAATACCCCAAACAAACACCACCTAAGAGTAACAACATGAGTCTAAACTGATGAGGGTCTATGCTTTACCAAATAGGCAATTGCTAGCTAAAATCACATCAAAAAAAATTAGACCAAGCTCTAGCAATATTAGCAAACTCAAACCAAACTCTACAAGCCCATCAACAGTTGACAAATCGCTACTGATGACACTCCTGAGCAAGGTTGTAAAGTAACCAATAGGTTAGAGGACCAAGGTTTAAAGCATAATGATGGATATAGGTGGAGGTGCAACCATGAAATAAAAGTTACATTAAAAAAAAAAAAAGAAAAGGAAAGGAAACCCCTAATTCTAGGAGTAACATGAAGTTTCCAAAACCTTTACCATCTTCACCAAGTTATTTTTCTTGTTGGATTAGAGCTAATGTGGCACTAAACAATGGCAAGAAGCCTAATGATATTACTCCTAGCAAGCTCTAGATGCAGAATTTATGGTTTCATTGTCAATGAAAGATTGGAAGATACTACTATAACTAACAATATAAGCCTAAACAATTAGAAATGTCATCTTAATTATAACGCCCATTTTAGATAACATAATAAAAAAAGGAGTTCGCTACATCTACATTAATATAAGTTGGTTTGTAAGCCAAAGGAACAACAAAGAGCCAAGGGTGAGCTATGAACCTACTAAAAGTAGGTTGAGACCCGTTATTCACATATTATGTTTCAAAATATCAACAACTCTGTACAATGATTTAATAAAAAAACTAAGAGTATTTAGGAAATAACTTGGGTCTTAAAATGTCAAGGTCAGTATACATAAGCTTAGGAAAATGAACCCACACTTTGTTCTCATAATTAAGATATACAAACACATTCTTATCCATTGAAGAGACCCTAGAATGTCTCAAAAGTTTTATTCTCACACTCCCCTCCGCACTATATCCACTCCTTCCCCCTTCCTTTAACTTGACAAGCATAATAGAACTCCATCCAATAGAATGAATGTTGCTCTAATTACTATTCTTCCTCTAAAGAAATAGTAATCTTGGCTATGAATCAAGAGCGGTGTTAGTAATAGAATAAGAGTTAATTAAGTTGTAAAGAGAAATTGATATAAGAGTATAATTAATGAGCACCACTCCACCAAAAAGGCAGAGCTAAGAAAAGGTTCATATTTTTATTTTTGAGCCTGTCTTCTCAATTAGGTTTCAAATTAATTGATTTCTAAGCACTTGATAGAGATTAGGAAACCAAGATAGAAAAAAAAAAGGCCCAAATGTCCTCTAATTGCACCATCTAGAAAGATAACTGCAAACTTGGAAAAATCAAGATTCTGTCCAGTAATATAATTATACTCAAACAAAGCTTGCATATTCTGGTTCAAAAAGAAAAACATAACTGAAGTTTGTAGATTGTATTAAAATGGAATGAATGTTTATAATATATGTAGAAGCTATTGTAACAAGTTTGTTTCTTTATCCTATGTACAGGAAAGAGAATATAACAAATATTTAAAAGTCAAATCATCAGTTGACAAGAATCTGGTTGTAGCTGCGATGATTATGCATGTTGCTGATGTTGATAGATTGTGTTTGCTAGTGAGGATGACATTTGTCTGACATGCCTTCACAAGATGGTTCTCCCATCAGAGACACTAATCTTGGACCTTAACTACTTGAAGGGAACAACTATGAGTGGCTTCGTAAAGACATTAGCAAGTTGATCTTTTGTAGAGATATGAGAAACAGTAAAAGATCCTTTAGCCACATGATCACAAACAAAGTGGTAGCCGATGAAAATGTACTTCATAGAGAATGGAAGACAAGATTGACAGAGAGATAAGTAACACCAATGTCAACATAGAAAATTTGAGGAGGAACAAAAGCACAAAGAACTTGTAACTGTTCTAAGAGATTTTTAATCCAAAAAATTTCAGCAGCACAAGAGACAAGGAACATTCACTTGATACCATGGGATTATGTTTTATTTCTTTGAACACCATCAAATGGCATTGCCACCAAGATGTAAATGTAGGCGGAGGTAGATGAGTAATTATCACGGTTGCCGACCCAACTGACATTGATAAAAGCAGTAAGCCGGAGTGGTTAATGTCTTTTGAGGAAAAAAAAGCCATGATAAAGAGTGTCCTTGAGATAATGAAGAACACGCGTAGCAGAAAACCAGTGAGTAGTAGTTGAAGTATGCATAAATCGAGCTAGCTTGTTGACAACAAAGGATACATCTCTTCGAATGAGAGAGAAAGGGGTATTAGAGGGCACTAATAAATTGATGATATTGTGTTACATCTGTAGGAACATATTTATCTTGAAGTTGGAGAGGTTGAGAGGATGACATAGGAGTAACACACTCTTTGGCACTTGTCCTATTGGTCTTGGAAAGAACATAGCGAATATAATTATGTTGAGTAAATGTAGACCAGACACAATAGGAATAATCTCAATGGCAAGGAAGTAATACAAATCATGAAGGTCCTTAACAAAAAGCCAAGTCGCCAAAGCATTAAGAAACTGATTAATAAAGTTAATATTATTCCAAATGACTAATAAATCACCAACGTACACTAAGAAATAAAATGTTATAGTAAGAGAATGATAAATAAATAAATAAGGATGTATCACTGCAAAAAGTTAGAAAAACCATTGGAGAGTAAGAATCCCTTGAGTTCAATATGCCATGCTAGTGGATCTTGTTTAAGACCATATATAGCTTTTTGAAATTTCCACACAACGGTGGGTTTGGTTTGATCAATAAAACCTAGTGATTATTGCATAAAACCCTCTTTAGATAAGGTACCATGCAAAAAAGCATTATTAACATCCAAATGGCAAAATGGCTAACCATTAGATAAAGCAATGGAAAGAACAAGATAGACAACTATCGGTTTAACAACTGAATGTTATAGAGAACTGAATGTGGACGTGGGCATTGAAAAAACAGGAGGAGTGGAAAAATCAGAATTGGAAGGAGTATAAGATGAAGTAGAAGAAGATTTTCAAAAAAAAAAGAAATTCATTTTCAACAAAATTAACATGTCTAGAAGTGTAAATTTTGTGAGTTTGAAGATCCATGCAAAGATAGGAACTTTGGTGTAAGGAATACCCAAGAAAAATGCAAGGAGATGATTTGGGTTCCAACTTATGAGATGTATAAGGTTTGAGCCATGGAAAACATAAAAAACCAAAAACATAGAGTTTGCTATAGTTTGGTAATTAATTAAACAATTTTTTTATAAGGAGAATAAAAATTAAGAAGAGGAGTAGGAAGACGGTTAATTAAGTAAAATACACTTTGAAATGCATAAGTTCAATACTTCAGTGGAAGTTTGGTGTGATAAAGTAGAGTCAAACTAGTATCAACGATGTGTTTGTGATGTCATTCAAAGATGCTATTATGTTGAGTAGTGTGAGGCGGTGTTTTGAGGTATTGATACCCCATGGTGCATAAAAAATCCTTAAGAGTAGTATACTCACCACCACCATCAAAATAGATAGAAATAATTGAATGATGAAGGCATTTTTAACAATAGTTTGAAATTGATGAAAGGTAGTAAATACATCATATTTTAAGCGTAGTGAATAAAACCAAATATACTTGGTAAAGTGGTTGAAAAAAATAACATAGTAATGATAACCATCAAGGGAGTGAACATTAAAAGGATCCAAACATTAGTATAAATAAGCTACAAATGTGTATGACTTTTCAAGGTAGAGGCACCAAAAGATAAGAGGTGACTTTTATTGCATAAATAGGAATGAAAAGTTAAATTAGATGAACTAGAAGAGGAAAGAAAAACAAAACCAGATTGAACTAGCTTATTGAAAATTTTAAAGGAGGGATTACCAACAAGGCCATGCCATATGGTTTGAGAAGCTAGAGCAACAACACAAGTAGACAAAGAAATAACTAAACTTTTATTTGCATAATGACCTAAAGGCCATTCATTGAGATCATGTCAATTCCTTCCATGGAGTAGAGGAGTCTTACCTTGACCAAAAAAAATACAAGGGACAAATTTAATAGATGTTTTATTAGACTAGAAGAGTTTGGAAATAGCGATGAGGTTTTGATTGATAGTAGGAACATAAAGAACATTTTGAAGAGTAAAGGATGGAGAAGGAGTTATAGACCCCGTGTGAGTAATAGGCAAACCTGAACCATCACCAAAATGAATATCATGGGCCCTTCATATTATTGCTTCATATTATTGATGAAGAGATAAGTTAGACAAATTAGATGTGATATGATGAGAAGCTCCCGAGTCTAGAATCCAAGAGGGAGAAGCTAGCAAAGAGGTAATAACATGATTGATGGTTAGTCATAAAGGGAAAGTTTCGAAAAAAAAAAAAAGTTTAAAGCATCAATTTGCTACATAACCATACTTGTTATAATATTGACAAATAATGAGGGTTATAAAAGGTGGAGTAGAGATGAAGGATTTAGATGGTTGAGAAACTGCACAAGGAGAAGGAAGTAAACTATAATTAGATTTAGGATATCAAGGTTGGGTGTTATAAGGATGGGATTGGGCATTATGGTAGTTAGCTAAGTTGACAGTGGGTGTGGGAAGCTGCAAGGATGACAAAAAGAGGGTGCTTTCCTGAGTTGCACTGGCATAGGATCTAGTTTGTCATTATGAAAGAGAAAATTTTCATGGTAAATGATTTGATCAAAAAAATTCTTCAAAAGGAATCATAGTATCTCGAGTGCACAGGGAAGTGATAAGCTCCTTGTAAGTAGGACCAAGACCCCTAGCTACATAAACTAGAATATTAGCATCACTAGAAGGATCACCTAGAATGTTGAGTTCATTTGTAATCAATTTGATGGAAACAAAAAAGTAACAGAAAGATCATCTCAAGTGATCATGCTTAATTTGTCTTTTAAGTAAATCGTATGAGTGGTGGATCGCTTTACATAGAGATGGGACAAACGAGTCCATGCTTTCTGGCTAGATGTTTGAAAGGAAACCAATGGAATAATAGATTCACTAAGAGAGGCAAGAATTGCATGTAGAATAAGTTGATCCTAACAACGCCAAACCATATGTGCTGGGTTTGGAATGGTATGACCATCTTGTACTAATGGTTGGCTAAGAACATACGAGCGTGCCATCAAGGTAACCAAGCAAATCAAGGCCAAAAAAATAAAGCAATAAATTGAATTTGGTAAGTTTTAGAGGTAATTGTGCATCAACATTAATGGTAATGAGATTAGGAGAAGTGCTTATTACTTCATGAACAATAGAGATGGTGGAGGAATTAGATGCTATGTTAAATAAGAAACAAACAATCAAGTTGATGTGCAAAAAATCTTTGATACCATCAAGGAGAAAAATATAACCAAAGTTTGTAGATTGTATTAAAATTAAATGAACGTTTACAATATATATAGAAGTTGATGTAACAAGGTTTGTTTCTATATTCTATATATAGGGAAGAGAATATAACAAATATTTGATAGTTAAATCATCAGTTGAGAAGAATATGGTGGTAGCTGAAATGATTGTTCATGTTGTTGACGTTGATAGATTGTGTTTGTTGGTGAGAATGGCATTTGTCCGATACTAGAACAATCTTAAAGGTCTGGGTAATCATAATCAAGTCATTTACATACATGATATGATTAAAATTATTAGTAAGACGATAGTTAAATTTAGGAGCAAGATTTAATCTCTTAGTATAGTTTAAAATAAAGATATGATTTTGAGACACAAAAATAACAAATATTAGGGCAAAGGGTCACTTCACCTTACCAATTTATGAAGTGTGGGCTAACTATGCAAGAGGGAAAAATCAATAATAATTTACATATTAATCCAAATTAATTTTTTGGCATGTTAATTTTGTTGATCACCTCTTAAAAGTTGCATTAGAATGTTTTATTTCAGATGGATTGACATGTTAAAAAATTCAATTGTGAGTTTGAATTCAATGGCTCACTAATTCTTTATATTAAAAAACCGGGGTTGATGGGAGATCAAGGGTCAGGGGTCGATGGGTTCGACCAGGTCAAACGGGGTTGAACCGGGGTTAATAATAAAATATTAAAAAATATATTATAATAATAAAAAATAATAATAAATAATATAACCTATATTTCAATAGTTTAAAAACATAATTAGTTACATATGATATTTAAAATTTTAATTTTATATATTTTTCTTAAATTTAAAATATCTGAAATATAATTAAATTTAATATTTAAATTTTACCATCATTGATTTTTTAAAATATAAAATATATATATAAAAGAAAAAGATAAAAGTAAAGCATGTCACATGCTTCTCTCGGGACTCAACGAAAGCAAATGTATACTCTCTCTCTCTCTCTCTCTCTCTCTCTCTTCTTCTTCTTCTTCTTCTTCTTCTTCTTCTTCTTCACTTGTAGCCAGGGCCTTCTTAGTTCTCACCGCTGCACTTCTCCCTTCGCTTCCTCTCATCCCATCTTTCTCCTCAAGTCATCTCTTTACTCTTGGAAAATTTTGTTTTTCTAACCCGTTAAATCCGGCTGAGTCAACCAGTTTTTGAGCAAACCGGCCAGATCACCCTATTTTGGCCGGGTTTTTTCAAAAACAAGTTAAAGGGTGTAGCCGGACCAGCTTCATGGTCGGTTCCCAATTTTTTCTGCCAAACCAATCGAGCCTGTTCGGGTTTGACAACATTGGTTATTACAAGAAGCCAAAAAAAATGTTGAGAAAGAAAGGGAGACATAGCTAGAAGAGATCTAATGATGATGAAAAAAATGGAAAACATGCTAGAGCAAGAGATCCAAATAAGAACTCTACTAAGGAACCTATCAAATTTTGCCCACTTCAAGAAAGCCTTGATTGATCATTACACTAAGTAAAGACTAACCTAATAAAATCAAGGTTAATAAGATAAATATAACTATTAAAATCCACAAAGTGGTTATATTTCAAAGAGTAAGACATGAAGGAACATTTTTATGATTATTCTCAAGCATAACAAAATCACCCATCAATGTCTAAAGCAGGTTCGCAATAGACATACCAAATAGTTCCTCCCAAAAGGAATTCTAAACCAAGAGAGCTTTTCATTATAGACAATGAAGATGACCGAGGTTTGAAAAAATTGTAAGAAAATCACAAGGTGGAAAATAAAATGTGTAAGTGAAGTGGTATAGCAAAACCCAATAACCTCACCAAAGAATGATGTTACCCTTTAACATCCCTATTATACAAATAATAGCCCAATCCAACTCTTATGAAATTTATAACATAAATAATGGAATCACTCAAAATAAGTACTAGTTTTAATAAAACAATAATAAAAGGCTAAGTCTTACTTATGAGCTCATGAACATTATTAAACACGTAGACATTGGGAGCTTTAAAATAAGTCCAATGAAAAATATTTAATAAATTTATGAAGAAGATAAAAATAATCTTCAAGTAACCTCCTCCATCTTGATCCTCATTATATTGAGACTCTGGTTTCATATCAAGCTCTTGAACACCTAGATCTTTCTCCGGACCTCAACTTCTCCCTCCATAAAAATATTATGGCTCATGATCATATCAAGATCTATTGTATTACTTAAGATGAAAGAAACTTGATCCACTTGGGATTCATGTCACTAGGGAGTAGGTTGTTATATGTATGCACAAGATGTAAGTTGAGAAGATGGGATTAAACTAAACAGAGGAGAGCAATAAAAAGACAAAATACATAAAAGAGGATGAAGCTTATTAGTTATACCTTTTTCTTTCCACTCCCTAAGCCTCGAAGTAAGAGATTATAAGTCTTCAAAAAGACCTACAGCAAAGGCCAATTTGGGGAAATGCATGCCACTAAGAGTAGATAGGGAAAGTTCTCCTGAATTACTCCCTTGTTAGACACAAAAGCAAGCCTTAGGAAGAATGCATTGCTCTCTAACCAGTGACGGAGCTACTTTTTCCCCTTTCTTTCTTTCTTTCTATTTTTTTAATCTTTGGTTTTTTTTAAATCACAAATTGAAGTATATAATCTTAGAAAAATTATATTTTTTAAAAAATATTTGTTTCAATTTTGTGTTCGGCCTTTTGATATTATTCAAATTTATTTATGTAGTTTTTTCTAATCAAACATCTATTATTTGGTTATCAATTTTTTTTTACAAATTAGTCTATATAATTTAAATATATATATATATATATTTTTAAGAAAAAAATACTTGTAAAATTTTATTGCTTGGCCCATTGACATTTTATAAATTGAGTTTTAAAGTAACAGAAATAATTTGCAAAAATTTATTGTTTGACAACTTGATTTTTTTTATAGATTAATATATATAATATAAATAAATATATATTTTTAAAAATATTTATAAAAATCTATTGTTTGCCTCCTTCACATTTTACTTGCTTCCTAAAAAAAGTTTTGGTCCTCCCCCTAAAAAATTTTGGCCCCTTTAAAAAAAAAATTTGGCTCTATCCCTATCTCTAACAAGTGTCTAGACAAATAATTAAAAAGCCCAATATCAAAGGGTTGTGTTAGGCTTATTGACAACATCATATCTAATAATATCAAGGGTCACACTTTTGGCTTTCCCAAACAACATATTTTATTATAATTATTGAAAATATTGTCTCCCAACCTCTAAGGGCATGTTTATTTTGGCGGAAGTCAATGAAAGTTAGGAAGTGATGGAAGTGACACTTCTATGAAGTGGAGAAAGTGGTATTACTTCTGATGATTCATGTGTTCATTTGGGTTGAAGTGATACTTTCATGAAATACCCAGTTTTTCACATCCTATGTTCATTTGTAAGAAAGTGGGATCACTTCAGGATTGACTTATATAACATATTTCTTTCCACGAAAGTGAGAGAAATGAGGAGGAATAAATTGTAATAATAAATATTTGTCATAATTAACTAATACTTTACTTAATATAATTTTAATTAATTTATAATGATACGTAAAGTATAACAATAATAATAACTATAAAATAATTTTGTTCTTATTATTAATATTAATATTATTATATAAACAATTCAGAAATAAGATATAAAGCAATTTTTTACAAATTAAAAAAATGAGAATGAAATGAAGTTTTATTTAAATGTTTTTAAAATGATCTCAAATGTTCACAATATGAACCTAGTGATATTCTCAATATTAACTTGCAAATTCAAATTATACATGGCTAAAAAATCCATTCATTCAACAATCTCATATGTATAAATCCACAAGTGCAAATATAGAAGCACCACACAAGGTTTGCATCACAACATTTATGAAAAGTGGCATTGCCATAATTGACTTGGTTCCTTGTTACCTACAAAACAAGAAATTATATTAAATCCAACTTGGCATTCAATTTGTATTAAATAATGCATATCCAAAACTTACCTTTGATGCTAACATCAAGGGCTAGAATTCTTTATGGATTTAATATATTTATCCAACCATATTTTTCGAAGAGATGGCTTCCTTAAGTAAAACAATTCATCTTATGCTTTGTTTTTCATTAATCTGTCAAATACCATTCCCATGTCCTTATCATCACAATCTTCCATGTCCCATAGAGTATCTAATAGTTTTTCTTCCATGTTTTCTTTCTTGCCCGGTCAATTGATGACACCAACTAACCCAATTTATCTCCAGCATTCTCAGTTCCAACATTTTCACCAATGGTCTTTGTTGTGCGAGTAGACCTATAGTTGTCTTTCTTGCAGTTGACCTTAATACTTCATGTCTTTGGCTATTTGCCTCAAAAGCTTCGCAGTCCATTGGCTCATTAGGTTCAAGTTCGGAGACATTATTATCTTCAGGGGTTGTACCACCAAATTGTTTATAGATTAATCGTGCATGATGACAGTGGCATGGCCATCTCCAACAACCAAACGTAACTCCTTAAATAAAGGTATGGGTTTGTTCAAGTACTCTTTGGCTTTTGGTTGTCTCTATGAAAAAATTAAATTAAATAAAATCCATCAAACATATGTTAAATATATAAATTACAAAAAAAAAGGTATTAAATAAATTAAATTCATTCAAGTACCTCCACATATGTACGATAGGTCTCATCCTCAAGAACTAGCATTTTTTCTTAATCATTCCACCCAACACCACTAAGATTCATTAACTTTTTGATGTCTTGATATTTTTGCTTCAAGGTACACAAGTGGTTCTCCACATTATCCACGTCTATGCAAGCATTGGGGAATCTATTATTGACAACATTCACAGCTTCAATAAATGCTTGACGTTTGAATGATTTATCCACCTTCAAACCACTCTTTGCCATGTCCGCAAGCAATGGTATTAACACATTGCCCATTTCTTTGGTCCATCTATTATTTGGTGTTCCTTTTTACTTTTCACTTGGTGCCCCATCAACAATGTTACGTGAAGTTGACATCTTACATAATAGCAAGACAAAGATACAATAGAAAAAGTTAAACATGGGTTATTTCATTTCAAATAATGATTGCTCTAACACATACTAGTATATTTTTAGGAGTATCCATCAAATGAACAAAATTCAACACATTATATTTTTAGAAGAAACAATCAAGTCAATGTACATATTTTCCATAAATCAATCATCCAAACACACATGTCATTGAAAGCACAATTTAAAACTACATCCATTTCAGCCCAAATCCTCAATGTCAAAACAAAACATAGCCATAAACACAAACACAAAATTTTTCTAAAGTGCGACATGTCTAACATATTTGTGCCACATGTCATCCGCAATTTTCTCATGAAATTCCCTCCATTGCACTTGTGCCTCTTGTCGTTCACCATATGTGCTAGGTCTCTCATGTGTATACACACTTCCTCCATAATTGGAACATCTGCCTATAGTAATATATCACTAGGGCCTACTTCTATTATAAAATTGTGCAACACACAACAAGCAAGGACAATATTCACTTGCGTGGTAAAATGGTAGAATGATTTTCTGTCCAAGATCCTAGCTAGATTCTTCAGAATCCCAAATGCTCATTCGATCCTGGATCTGAGTTGGGAATGGGGGAGATTAAACAACTCCTTTGCATTTTGTGGTCTATGGCTTACATGATCTTTTAGATGATATCTAACTTTCCTATAAGGACTTATGAATCCATATGCTGTTATGTACCCACCATCAACAAGATAGTATTTTCCTATAAAAAAACAAACAAAGATTTCAACATATTTTTTACAAGTTTATATAATCAATAAATAAATTATATAAATTATTATGTTATTAAACATTGAGGAATATGCAAACCATAAGGCGGTGGTTTTGACAATGCATCTTTAAGAACTAGATAGTCATTCACCGAACCTTTTCAACCGGCAAGAACATATGTAAATTTTAAGTCAAAATCACATGCGGCAAGTACATTTTGTGTGATTCCCTTGTGTCCTCGAAATTTACCAACTAAATTTGCACTAACCCTTGCATCAATATGCGTTCCATCAATAAAACCAATACAATCCTGGAATTATAAATTTCATTAGATCTTTTTCAAACTATAAGATAATTTTAACAAACTATGGAAATAGGAAATAATACGAAATACCTTGATAAAAGGATAGTAGTTTGGGTTGAGTTCTACATCAGGATGTATTGATGTGTCTGCTTATTTGACAAACACATCTGTAATAGTGCAAATAGCTTGGAGAACATCATTAAAATATCGGCTCACTGTTACACCAGATCTAACAAAGTCAATTTTCATTACCCGATTTTTTGTATGATGGCCAACTATGTGGAGAAAAACCGCCACTTGTTCCTCTACTCCAATGTGAATCGTATCCATTAAATGACCACATTCCCGTAACATGGCACATAGTCTAAGGAAAGTATCTTTGGTCATTCGTAAATATTCAACACAGTTATGGACCCCTCCATCTAATATATGAGCCATATGTGCACTCCTATGAGAATTCCTAACCAAGTACGGCTCTCAAGGAAGTGCTTGTCGCCTTTCCTGGTTAGACATCATGACTAAAATTATGGCTATAGTTGCAAACACTGGTGCGTCGATGAAAATGAGTTCATCTAAACTATCATTAGCCATTGTAGACCTATGCATGAGTGATAAAAGGGTTTATGAACACATGCTATCATAAATTAAATGTAAGTTATTAATTAAAAAATAATCTTTAAGAAATTACAAATTATTAAAAAATCACATAAGCAGGCATGGCTAAAAAGACAACAAAGGACATGAATAAATTTATTGGATAATATAATGTTGGATAACTTTATAAATAATATATATAATGTTTGATAAATATAAATAATAACTTTATAATTTTTTTGGATAATATAATGTTTGATAACTTAATCTAATCTCACTCATAGACGTAATGAATTTTTTTAAGGATAATTAAACATCTCAAGTGTTGCCTGACATCATTCAAGTTTTATTAAATATCAATCCAAAAGACAATATTGTTCTATTTGATCTTTAGTTGAATCCTTCCATAAGTATGATTATTAGTTGAATCATCCATTTTATAGTCATAAAACACTACTGCAGAGAACAAAAATCATTTGCATATAATTGATATAATTTATTGCAAAGAAATAAACATGTATTCATCACAAGCACAAGCACAATGAACAAACTTGAAATTGTTAACAAACTTCACCAGCACACAAGCACAATGAACAAACAATACAAATAGACTACAACCAAAACAATTCATTTTTTTTATTAGGTCAGGATTTCATTAACAAGGGCAAAGTTTGTGGTTGATGACTTTTAGAAGCAAATTAACACATAGATCAATTGAAATTCTATAACTAACTAATCTAACAACCTAACAAATTCTTATAGAGCATGGTACCAATGCAATAGGAGGAGAAAAATTACCATGGCTCCAATGCACAAAATTGTAGCAAAGTAATAGGACTTCCCAAGCTGTTGAGCAACCACAAGAATATCAAAGCTACCAAAATCTTCCACAACCAAACAACCACTGGAATCCAAACCTAGAATTCAAATAACATCATCATCATCAACATTTTCATAGTCATATCATCATCATCATCATCATCACCACCAAAGATCACAAAATAACACCGATCAAAACCAATAAATTATCCCAAATGCCCAAATGAAGAATGAAAACACCAAAAAAAACTCACCATTAGGAGAAGGAAAAGATCTCAATCACTTAGTTGAAACCCTAGAAGCTCCTCTAATGGTGAGAAAAGAAGCAGTAGAACCAGATCAGGAAGAAGGAAGAGGAGGGCTAATCAGCAAGAGCCAAAGAGAAGCAGTAGCACCGGCCCAATCGGGAAGAGAAATGAGGTGTCAATTGGTTCACCAGATCTGGAAAAGGGATACCCATGACTTCCACATGGATGAGGAAGTGGAGGAAGTCACCTTTTTATATGGAGTCCACTTTACCCACTTTAGTATAAAATACTCTGAAGTGGGCCTAGTTCCGTTTTCACTTCCTGGTAAAAGTGGGGGGAAATGACACTACCCCCATTTCAGGATAAAAAAAAAAATACATGAAGTGGAGGAAGTCATTTCACTTCCCCCACTTCCCAGACACTTCAGCCCAAATGAACGGGCCCTAAGACGAAGGGAGATAATGTTCCTAATCAACATCCTTAGCTTCAACCTTTATAGTAGTTGACCACTAACCAAGAGCTAAAGTTTGAGTCCAAGATTGGATGTTCTACTATCCTAGCTCAGGCACAAGTGGCATAGGCCATGCTAGATCAACATATTGAGAAAATGGGTAGTAGATACTATAGTTATTGACATTGAGTGCAAGTAAGAGATTGTTAGGAGTATCCCTCGAACGCCATTGGGAATATTTGTATTTAGGGCATTTCATTCATATTATACACTTTTGATTATTAACAATAGTCGTTTCTTTTGATATTTATATAAAATCTTGTGTTGGTATTTTAATAAGTTTTGAACATTATAGTTTATGTGTATTAAATTAAACCTTCTACTCCTTATGGGATAAGAAAAAAAGGCACTATATAAGGATTTAGTACTTTAACACCTAAATGGTTTGAAAATATGAGAATCTTTAATTAAGCATTATAGACTCATACAAATTTGTATTGAGTATGCTTTGACAAAGAGTGCTAGTTGAACACTATAGGATTGTGGGAGCATATGTCATAGATAGATTAATGGAATTTGAGTATTTGAATATGACTTGTTACAATCCAATCATATGAATTTTACTCATTGGTCATCAATGATGAGGATTATTGCTTATGATCATATGGATGGACCTTATATCTAAGATATCATGGTCATATTGTACTTGTGACATCTAGTCTATTATTATAGAAGTTAGGCCCAATTTATCTTTTAGTAGGACCAATCTCAAACTTCGGCTATATCAGACTAGTAATTATAAGTGATCTCCAATAATGAATTTAATTTCTTGGAAATAAAAGAGTTAATATCATTTGCAGTCATAAGTAGGTAAGATAAGAAGACATTGGCCAATAAAAACAAACTAATCGTATGTGACATGAAAGATAGTTTAGTAATCTTACTCTATTATAATTATTTTTATATGATCGAGCTTAGTGAGTTTGAAATTTTTCATTGCTCTTACTTGGTTGGGATATAAGAATGAAGGGTTTATGCACATATGGTAATCGAAAAAGTTTAGAATGATCTATTTATTCGTGTTTGATTGGAGTATGACGTGAGGTCACAGGTTAGTTAGGTGTCACTCATGTCTTTTGGTATCCTCTCGTTACTATTTTGATCAAACCTAAATAGTCATGCTTAAAAAAATTTAGAATCAAACTCAGTTTGAGCATAGAGGTAAAATAATCATTTTGAATTTTACTTCATATGATGAAGGTAAATTGAAGATTGGGCTAGGTTTTGGTTTTAAGGTTAAATTTTCTAGGTTTTGAATTTAAGATTAAATTTTGATTAAAGTTTGATGGAATTAAGTGCTTAATTAAAATTATAGTGGCCTGTAAACCAAAATTGCCCTTGGTTTGATGTGCAAGTCATGTGCTTTCACAATGGCATAATGGTAATTGTGTTTAATGAAGTTTTTATATATATGACTCCTTTCTAACCTTAGTAGCTGATTCTTTTATTCTCATGAGATTAATTCCCCAATCTCTTTCCCTTTATAACCCTAGCAGCTATAATGGAAAAGAAAATGAGCATTTTCTCAATTTCGGTGTGTGATTTAGAAGCATGGGGCCTTTGTTCAATAGTAGGAAAACAAGAATGATCCGATGAACAAATTCAGCATTTCAAGAGATAATTTTTCAAATCTAATATTTGTTGAAAATTAAATAAAATAAAGTGTGCATGTCATGATCTGTCTTTGCCCCTATTCAATGTTTTTATGAGAATCTAACAATTTAATCTTTTAAATTATGTGGAAAAATTATTATATTTGTTTTACTTTTTGTCTTCATGAATATATAACAGTGAATATTAGTTGATTTTGTTTTAAACAATATTATTTTTAAATTTGCATATTGTATTTATTTTGTTGCTAACTACTAAACCTACAAAAACCAACCAAAGTAATTATAATTGTTCATTCTATTTAATTAACAGCTAGTAATGTTAATTTAATTAGTTTATCTTTTCATTTTAAATAATATAAAATTCTCAGTTTGACAAATTTATAACTATAACAACTAAATTGATTTAAAATTAGTTAGTTGTTGTGTGCCACACACGTTCACCAATCTTAAAGCAGACTTTCTAGATGACACAAGAAGTGAGACAAGCTAAACCTTGGTCAAATGAGTTTCCTTATGGCTGGTTAAGCTCATTAAGGTTTGCATAACCTCACCTATGTTTAATTGACTTCATCAAACTAGCGTGTGCTCAAGCTCACTCTAGCCCTCGCCCTAGCTAACTCGCATGGGCTCTCTTAGTGATGTAAAGTAACACAAACCCAATAAGCTAACCAAGGAAGATGGAAGGAAAGCAAAAGAAATATGAGGTGTAAAATAGTAATTTCCCAAGAAAAATAGAGATTTGTAGGCATATTTTGAAAATCATATATATCTTTTTGGTATTAAAATAGTTAGAATAACCTATATGAAATCTGTGAACTTTATTTCATCCATAGGCTTGATATTGTCTTACTGCCATTTTAATAGCATGGGCTCCCATAGGCCATGGGTAAATTGTATCACAAGAGTTTAACCACTTATAGACGCAGTCTTTTTAAAATCTCTGACTATACAACAAGATTTATAAGACTACAAGACTTGCACTTATCAATTCTACTCTTAAAGCAATTTGCAAGTTTTGGGTATGACTCTTAACTTCCCAGTTTCAACTTTGAATTATATTGAGCAAATCTTGTTATAATTCTTTCAAGGTTGCGGCAAGGATAAAAAAAAACTATTAGAACCATCTCCTAGGAATAATTTGTCTATGCAATTGCAAAGGCTTAGATTTAGAGAAATATTGTAATATTCACATATTCTTCTTATGAAAATTGTTATAGAGGCTAGAAAATTAGAAATTTTCTGTTAAGTTGAGTAGCTTAGAGAACACATTTGAAATTCTCATCTTCATAGAAGCTTGAAGCCAAAATTAACTCTTATAGCTAGGAAAAAATTATCATCCTTTCAAACCTTCCTAATTCCGCATATATAAATTCCACTTGGAGATGGATGTTGGATTTCCTACCTACCCTTGGCTTCCAAAGATTAGAAAGTTTATTGAGATTACTCCAACTTATGAAGTGATGTAAATGCATATCTACAGTCGTAATGTCGCTACTTTTACATCAACGAGTGAATAAATCTTCCTAGACTAAATTAGTCTATAGCTCAAGGTTCAAACAACCTTGAAGATACATTATGGTAATTCCTTGTGATAAAAATTGAGTGAAAATTAACTCTCCATCTTCTTAAATGAAACCACCTACAAAGCCTTACTAGGCATAGGTGAGATACCAAACTTATTTTTCTATAACATTTAGAGATATCTACTCTCTCCAAAATTCAAATTTTATCCATGGTTTGCTTTAATATAATAAACTACTAACTGTCAAGCTTCTTATATGCAAAATTTTGACATCTCCCTAACTTGTTCACTATAGTCCTATGAAAATAAATCTAGATCCTATATATTTTTCTACTTGAATTTATCATATGACAATATTCCTATAGGGATGATTACTTAACTGGCCGCAAATTGGGCCTATAATTTTGTCTGTGACCAATAAGTCCCTATTTTGAATCTATTATTTTACCCTTCTAAACCCTGATCTTGAGCACCATCCATCACAAGACCGCTGTTGCCTCTTCCCAACCACCTCCTCAAAAGCGTCTTCCCATCCCGCTAAGAAGAATTCCATGGTGTTGCTTCTAGTTTGAAAAGTTAACCTCTATACAACCAGATCTCTCTCTCTCTCTCTCTCTCTCTCTCTCTCTCTCTCTCTCTCTCTCTCTCGGGCTTCATCAATTCCACCACCGACCTCCTCAATATCATCCAACGAGATCTAAATGAAGCATGGAAAGGTTGGGATGGTTAGTTTAGGTACACCACGTACCCATCAAACAACCCTTAAAGTATACCATATCTAATAATAAATAGAAAAAAGAAATTCTATTACCAATTTCAATAGTTCTTCAATTAAAAAGTAATATTCTATGATCTTAAGGTCAATAGTAAGGGATTGTTAAGTTGCAAAATAAAAAAATATGGCATAATTTTATTATGTAGGAAGTATAAGTGATTATTATAGAGATTATGACATATTTTATTCCTACAGAATGAGTCTTTGGTTACCAAAATAAAAAAAAATATTACATAAATTATTACATATTTTATTCTTATAGAATGTGTTTGTTTTGCATTATAAATAATTATTATACAATAAAAATAGTTGTTGGATTATAACCGTTAGTTATTAAAATTTGAAAAATAGCCGTTAAAAATAATCATTATAAATATAGCCATTATCATTTTTCTCTATTTATACACAACATGATTCCTTTGCATTATACACATACTCCTTTTTTTAGTTGAAAAATTGTTTCAACATGGATTCCTTAAGTCTTTGGAGGGAAAAAAATAAAGAAGATGATCTATTAATTCTCAGCTATTGGTCGAGACAATGTCCAAAGACTTCCAAGAGTGTAGAACATCACACATCCATTCTTACAGGTGATGCATATGTACAAAAAATGCAAAAAAGAATTTCTTATAGAGCCTTATATATTTCAAGCACTGGTTGATCGTTTAAGAGAAAATTCTCTTCTCTGCAACTCAAAACGGACAATAAATGAAGAGCAACTAGCAATGTTTATGTACACTCTTGCTCATAATGCTAGTAACCACGATGTGCAAGAGCGATTTCAACATTCTACGGAAACGGTTAGTCATTATTTTAGTAAAGTACTTAAAGCTATTAATCGACTTGCTCATGAATACATAGAACCTCCATCGACAATGACATAGCCGGTTATTCAAAATATTTTTTCCCATATTTCAAAGTAGACAAAGCTATATATTATGAATTTTAATTGTAAATTTTGTTTAGTCGTGGTAAATTTTATATGTTTGTATATTTTAGGATTGTGTTGGTGCTATTGATAGAACACATATTCCTATCACAATTTCTTTGGATAAACAAGATCCTTATAGAAACAGGAAGTAAACGTTATCGCAGAATGTTATGGTCGCATATGATTTTGATCTTTGTTTTGTATATATATGAGCTAGTTGGGAAAGTTCCGCTTCTGATGCTAGGATTCTCTAACATTCGATTGAACAAGGTTTTGATGCCCCAAGGGATAAATATTATCTTGTGGATGCAGGATATGATAATATCCCGAATTTTATTGCTCCATACAGAGGTGTCTGTTATCGTTTACAGGAGCAAGGACGAGCAATTATAAAGATCTGTTTAATTTCCAACATGCTTCATTAAGGAATTGTCTTAAACGCATCATCGACATTTTGAAAATGCAATTTCTGATACTTAAAGTAGCAACTTTTCACCCAATTGACTCTCAAACCGATATAGTATGTGCTTTTTATATGTTGCATAACTTCATCCATATACACAATGGTGCAAATGGTATTGAGGATTTTGATGGTGAAGCCAAAGAAACTATTGTTCCTAATGGAGATGACTCATACGGAGAGAATGTTGACACCATGAACTCTAAGTGAAATGCAGGTGCTTATAAAAGAGATGAAATAGCAATGCAGATGTGGAATGATTATTGTAGCGATCGCCGAGCTAGGCCATAGGTTTTTGGCAATCATGAAATTGTTTCTTTAGGTCTTTTGGATGAAAAAATATTGGGTCTTATTAAAAAGCCATTGGCTATGTTGCTTTAATGTGAGAAAAGAATTCGAAAGTTTGAAAAATTTTGCAAGTTTCTGAATACCTTTATAGAGTAAATTACAAGCTAAAAGGATACTTAACAAGTCATGCAAAAAAAAGTCCTAAATCAAAACATTTCCTTAACAATCATTAAAAAAAAGGATATTTAACAAGTTCATGCTCAAAAAATACACATATAAATCAAAACATTCCCATAACAATCATACAAAAAGGATGTTTAACAAGTTCATGAAGCCTAATTATCAACAAGTTCATAATCAAAACATTCAAGATAACCCATAACAATGTCACACTCATCATCTTTTGCTCCATTTTCGTGAACACCATTTTGAGCTATGGCACACTATGCTCTTCCTGCACACATAAGAAGAGTTCACAATAACTCTTATCTTTAATGAAAATTTGGGTAGCTTTGAACATTTCTTCTTCTGTAAAAATGCCACTCATTTCGTTAAACACCTTCATGCAATCTTTTATTGTATGTTTCTCTACTACTTGAGTGCCCTTGAGAACATCGAGATATTCTTCATTTTTGCGCTCTCGAAATGCAATGTATTTATCCATGTTGAATGATGAATCTTGGGGATTTTTTTTCCTTTTCGCTCCCTTTTTCTTCTTTGTCCTTGTTGATCTCCTATTTGGCGAAGCATCTCATTGCTTGAAATTTGAGTTTGAAGATTCCGTGGTTGAGAACAAGGAGGTTCCACTTGCATGTTATAATCATCCTCCATCTCGCATATAGGTGATGGTTGGAGTGGATCGTTTGGAGTAAAAACACTTGGAGATGGGATGTGCACTGGTGATTCAGAATTATCTTCATTATCTTCTATATCATGAGAGTGTTTACCTTCAGTATATCTCCCTACATAACAAATATATAATATGTTAATAAAATAAAAATTTATAAAAGTCAAATATTAGAAAATATATGCTTACCCTCATAAACCTCCTGTAATACCATAAAATATGGAAACGGTCTTTTATGCCACTTCCTTGCATCTCTATTCCTCTATTTAATTTGCTCCAAATTAGATGGTTGTAATTAATGAAAACATCATTCATTATTTATGTACATACATCTAGTAGTGGTGCCCAAACATCAACATGAGCCTATACAATGTGACTTTCATAGTCTCATCCAAACCCACTTAATTTAGAAAAACCTTTTAGAAGCTTGTAGGTTTTTTCAACTCTTGTTCTAATGCTTTAATTTGGTTTGTAGTGATTCTTGGATTGGAGAACTTGTTTATCTTGTCGCATACCATTTTGTTCCATGCTTCTTTGGTCTATCCATTTTATGAACGGTACACAGGAGTATTATACTCACCCAATAACCTTACTAGGTGAGCCTTGTGAATTTCATTCCACTTTGCCCTACTTTCATGTTTACCTTTACTTGCCATACCAAATGTTAATATGTTGATATACCAAAACTCTATATTTGCATAAATCACCAAGTGTTTAGTTACCACTTACCAGCTTAAGCAATCTCAATTCATTAGAAAGGATAAATCAGAGAAAAAAACATATCCACCGTGATTAATTGAAATAAGTGTCCTTTTTATTCAATGGGAAATTGTTCAGCTTCAAGAACATTGCTGCATCAAATGACGATGAAAAGATGTCTTCCTACAAACACATTTGGAAGAATTCATGATTCAATAAGGTTTGGTCATCTCAAACTGTGAAACACTATGCAATTCCAAAGAGTTTCAGTAACAAATGATTGGGCAAAATAAGTCACCTCACAAACATCAAGCCCAAGTGTATGAAACTTTTTCACGTAAGTAGTTACATGGAAAAGAAATCAAAACAAATTAAATCATCAGAGTTCAACATTCAATGTCTCATTCATTTTCCAAACTAACATAAATTATCTAAAAAAAAAAAATATTATCCTATCTAACAAATCAAATTTGAAATACTAAATATATTGGTCTGAACCTAACATATCTGCAAACAACTTTTACATGTCTGAATCGAAAGTCATAGAAAAATTATCAATTTTTGTTTTAGTTACTGGTTTGTAGTTACTACTTGCATTTTGCATGTATGAACTAACTGCTATTTTGTGGTACCATTTATAGTCCAAATAAGATCAAAGAACATTCATTGATGCCCAGTTTATCCTACACTGTTTAGTAATTTGAAACTTCTAATTTACTTAGCCACTAAAATTCCACTCTTCTTTTGAAAATTAGCAACATGGTTATAGCAAGCATTCTGAAAACCAAATTTGAAAGCTCAAACTGGATGGTAATGTAATAATGTTCCAGTAAGACATGGTCAAGTATGTAAAAATATGACACCAAAGATAGAAAACTTGATAAAGTAACTAGCCCAAGGTTTTTACAAAGGAAAATTTCAAAAATGAGATGTGATACCATCCTAGCAAATAACCTAACCATCGAACAACCTCCCTTCTTCTATAGAAAGCAGGTAATAATTTCTATTAAGGTACATATTGATTCGACTGCAACCTTTCAGTTAATACAAAGGTTTAGAGTGCTTTAATAGTGATGTGGCATATGGTTATATCAAAACGAAATCTTTATGCCCCCACACCAACAACACACACACACACACACACAAAACCCCCAATTATTAGCCGCGTGAGGTAAGCATCTATGACATACAGTTGAATTCTAATAACAGAGCCACAAATGAAAAACGAGAATCTTATAGTAGCGAATATATCAAAAATTAACCCTTCAATCTTAGAAGGAAAAAGTGATCAACTAATGAACATTATGACAATTTAAAACTACGAAAGAAAGCAAGCAAATTTATGGGGAAATCCATCAACCGTGTTCAGATCTAGGAACAATTAACCTTACCAATATCACCAGTACAAATGACTCTATGGTCTAAAGAAGAATTGAGGGGAAAAAACAAAAATGATTGATTCAAACCTTCGTTACCGAGGTTGGATCAGGCCTTGACAATTCAAAACACGGACTCTCCATTGTTACCGAGGATGGAGAGTCCGTGTTTGAGCACCTTGTCAGGGAGTTAAGCCTTGAGCTTGCGAATAAGGCCGGCATCAGGCTTCGGCTCCGGCATTAGGCTTTGGCTCCGGCGAGTGCTCCGATGTTGGACGACGTTCAGTTCAAACCTTGAAACTAATCTTCGCCATTAATTTTTTAAAAATTTAAAATAAAAATGAATCAAATTACTAAACTACTCATTTTTTTAAACAATACCTTTTTTTTTTGAGACTATGAATAAGACTTTTCATTTATATTACTTTCAAAATTTAAGAAGGGTAAAATTAAAATAAATAAATAAATATTGTCTTTGTATTACATGCTGACAATAATAATTTTTTTAAAAAAAAAATTCTCAAAATGAATTTTATTTCAAAATGGAGGGAGTATTTTATTAGATGCTCTCAGAAAAATTGACCAAGGGTCAAGTAAATAAAAACGTGTTTCCAAGTCATTTAAAAAAAACGAGCATTTTGTAAAAATGTGTTTTCTCCTTAATTTTAAATTACTCCCAACTAGGAATGTATATCTTATCTTTATTATTTATTTTTATCCTTGTTGTATTTTTTTTATTACCATATATATTTACTTTTATGGTTAAACCTCTAATCTTATTTTTTTTAAAAAAATTCCCAAAAATGAAAGTGTAAGGTGTAATAGGATACATAATTTTATTAATACTCCCTTCGGCCCTTTTTATGAATCCATCTCAACTGTTTCAAGGACAGTATGAAAATGGTCAGATTTAGGAATTTCATGCACATTTAACCTAGTTTTCCTATTTTACTTATTTCTCACTGGCCATCAACTAATTCTCTCTCCCACTTTACTCTAATCTTCTCTATTAAATGCACACTATTTCCATGCACATTGATTTTGTTTTCCTTGAGAACAAAAGAAAGCATTAGTGTGCAATACTTCATTAAAATCAATTTAAAAAGAAAGTACATTTATTTCGCTTATTACTTTATTTGAAGGCTATATTTAATATGAGAGTGATGGGAATAATTATTTAAACACATTTATAAAGCTAAATTTGGAAGATTAATTTTTAAAATAATTATGTGGACAGATAATTTGGGAATAAAAAACTTCTATAAATGGATAGATGTAATGGGATACATTTTTCATCTTTTTTGTAGTATATATATATATGATATTTTAAAAAAAAATCAACCATCTAACCAAAATTTAATAAAAAAATTTGCATATAAATATATATATATATATATATAATATTAAAAATTCAACCATCTAACTAAAATTTGATAAAAAAAAAAATTATATATATAGGCCATTTGCATATATATCCAAAAAAAAAAAATTCATATATGCATTCAACTCTACAAATAATCATTAAATAAATGCATAACAAACTTATCATTTTTAGAGCTATAAAATTATTTAAGTTGAATTGGAATACATATAATTTTAATCAAATATTTATAATCACCAAAGGTCTTAATCTAGAGGTACGTTGATTGTTTTTGCTCTATTTTTTTTTTTCTTTTTTTCTATAATAAGACATGAGTTCAACCCCTCACTTTTGCAAAGGGTGAGGGAGTTTAGCAGTTGAGTGTGGTCCTTGTTTTGGCTGTGATTAAAGGCCTGGTCAAATTCAACTTAGTTAATATATATATATATATATATAATGGGTTTAAATATAAAATGAGACATGTTATTGAAATCGCATCAGAGAGAAGGATGGTGACAAGAAGAGCAAGCGAACAATTGATGTTGGACCAATGCAAACATTAATGATTAATGGAACTTTGTTAACATTATATATTTGTTTTCTAATGAAGACAATGAAACATCTCTATTTAAAGTTATGTATGATCAAGACCATTTGATTATTGATCATTTAATAAAAATTTATACAAAATTAGTTAAGAAAAGTTAAAATTATTTTAATTGATATATATATATATATATATACGTCTTGTTCCACTCAATGAATGAGATATAATTTGCTTTTATTGTGGGAAATAAATCATATTCATTAATATAAAGATAACTTATCTTGTACAAAATTTAGTTGCATGTATAATGGTATTGACGATATTATTATACTAGGTAAATTCTCTCTCTGGATTAGATTTTTTTTTAAAAATTTTAGGGATTTTTAATTAATATTATATATAGACATACAATACAAAGTCAAAAGTTATAATTAAATAACTCCCTACAATTGAAGCTTTTGGCAAACCTTGATTTTGAAATGGAAGGTCTTATAGACATTTATTTTTAAGATAAAAACATGCAATTATTTTTTTAAATTATTAATATCATATTTAATATAAATAAAAATTTTAATATAATAAATAATATTTAAATTTATTTTTGAAATACTTTAAACAAGTTATACATTTACTTTAATAGTATGTATAGATGTATAGATATAATGCTCCATCTAAATAATTAAAAAATATATATTTGTAAAAATTTACTTATTAGATATAGGTTCACATGAAAAATTAAAACTCAAAATAATATTATATATATATCAACTCACACCATATCCATGACTAAACTGAATTCCATGCAAACCTTGCATTTATTAATATATATATATATATATATATACAAAAAACAAAAATTTATGAAGGCGACATTGAGGAAATAAAATATATCTATAAAAGAATTTTATGTGAAAATTTTTAATTATTTTCTAATAATTATTTATAGAAAGCAAGTTAAAAATTAGGTGCAAAAATAAGGCTGTAAAAAGAACTTTGTAGTCATATTTATGAACCCTGAGGGAGGGCATTTTGGGAAGTTCAAATTCCCAGAAAGCTGAACTTGATGGGGTATATAAAGAAAAGGTTTATTATGGGAAAGATATCTGTCAGAAAGTGTTCATTAAGTTGATGCCTTATTTCATCTTATATGTCAGAAATCCATCTTTATTCCCAAAATACCCCTAATCATCATTGTGCTTATTTTTTTTTTGTTAATTTTAAAATTCTCATAAGGGTTGATGACTAAAAAGAGGAGACAGTCAATATAAAATTAATAAAACAATTTTATTATTTAAATAAGGGAAAGTATTTGTAATTGAGTTTTCTAAATTTTCCTTGAAATTTTAAAAATATTAATTTCAATTTTTGAGGTTTCTAGGGTAGTAACAACTACAAAATAAAAACCCCTATAATTTTAGGTTGTTACATATATACCCCTGAAAAATAAAATTCACACATAAAAACCCTTGTAAAAATTCTCTTCTCATATAGACCCTTGAAAATTTGAAATATATATCAATATACACACACCCTCAAGTTTAATTTACTACATGTAATAATTTTATAATAGATAAAAATAGGGAAACTGTGTTATAACCCTTGATATGTTTCTCACTGAATAGTTAACATTTCACATATAAGTATATTAACATCTATAATTACTTTTTACGGGTCTATATGAATAGTTATGTGTGAATATATATATAACTTTAGGTTTTGCATGGGGATAGAGAGGGGGAATTCAAGAACTAGTGGCTTACCAAAATCTTCTTCATGTCAGTGGATTGTAACTTTTCAAGCGCGTTTAGAAATATGTTCAAATATAGTGACTGAGTTAAAAGCATTGAGGTTTGGCTTATTGCTTATGAGGACTAAATGCATCCTAATATTGTTTGTTAACTTAGATGCTAGAGTGATATATGCTTGATCTCATTAAATCTACTTGCTTAACATCTTATTGGAAGTCGCACAGGTAGTATTAGTGAATTAAATAATTGAGATTGAAATGTCTCTTTTTACCATATTCCGAGAGAGGGTAATTCTTGTACAGATATACTCTTACAAAATTTGATTATCATCTATAAACAAATTTTGAAATACTAAGACAATCATTAGGTCATTTTCTTCTTTGTTGCTTCTTAATACTTTAGATGTAGAGTTTAGGTTTCACTTTTTAACAGGTAGTTAGTGCTTTTTTCACCCAATATATCTACATATATATCCCACAATTATATATAATTTCAAGGTGTCGATAAGTGAAATAATATATATATATATATATAAAATGGAAGTCTCATTGCAAACCTATTAACAAGGTAAATCATCTACAAAAGTCCACAAATATTAGTAGAGACAAAAACAAAAAACAAATTCAAAAAAAAAAAAGGGCCATATTTGGTTTAGATAGAGAAGGCTAAGGGACGTTAGATGGTGATCTAACAATCCCCAACAACCTTCCCACATTAGAAATATGCGGACGTTCTCAAATGACAAGGACTCCTATATATATATATATATACACATATAAGTCATCTACAAAAATCCATAGATATCTGCAGAGATAAAAACAAAAAATATTAAAAAAAAAAAGAAATAACTGAATTAGATTTAGATCGAGACGACCAGGGGACATTAGATGGTGATCTATCTAACAATCCCAGTGACCTTCGCACATTAGAAATTCAAAGATTTTTTTTTTTTTGAGAAAAGCGACAATGTCAAAAGCACCAGGGACGAACACGCATGGCGGGACAGTACTACCACTAATATTCTCATATTACAAGAATTCATATATATATATATAACATTTAAAAAGGGTAGTATATACAGTAGTAAAAGTTTTTTAATAGAGGGGTTAATAAGTAAAACGAAGGTCTCAATGGAAACCTAATCGAGCAGCAGCAGTGGAAACCCTCGGGCATCCCCCACACCTTCTCCGCCATTGCTCCATCTCCACACCTCCTTCTCCTCTCCATCTCCATCTCCACCTCCATCTCCATCTCTATCTCTATCTCTATCTCCTCCGATGCTTCTCCATCCTCACCATGAGGATTCGCCGCAACGCTTCCAGGCTCGTGGGCTCCGCCTTATGCCAACCTTGGCTTTCCTGCCCCGCCCCTTTGCTTGTTGATCCTCCTCCACCACCGCCTCTGCTCTGCCATCTCAACCGCTCGCCATGGGACGTCTCGCCGTTGCCCTCCGAGGAACCACCATCCCCGGATCCCCCCTTTCTCAAGGTCAGTAGATCCATTCATCTTTCTCTCTCTCTCTCTTACTCCATCTCTCTCCGGCCATTGCTGCATTTCCCCTCTTCTTTTATCCAATAATCTCTGCTAGGGTTTCCATCTCCTTCTCCACCTTCTCTTCGATTCATCCACGAACGAGACCTCTGAACCCTAACCCTAGAACTATTATCCAACCAGATTTCTCTCTAATTTCTAGAACAAAATCACCAAATCAACCCCCATTTTCTTCTCCTCTTCGTCCTCTCCGTCCTCTTCGTCCTCTTCCACCCAATACTACAAGGGTTTGGTACGGCGTCCATAAACCCTAATTTGGGGCAACCCTAGGTGCATTCTTGGCATAAAAATGGTTATTTTGGGAATAAAAACTTCCTTCTTTCTTTCCACTCAGTTCAACGGGTCCATTTCGGGCAGAACTCACTCTCTCGTCCAACCATCAGCATCAGCATCAACAGCAGCAGCAGCAACAGCTGCAGCAACAGCAAGAGTTGCTAATGTTGTTCAAAGTGCTCAAAAGAGGTGAGTTTTTAATGAAAGTGAATGCATTGCATGTGGTTTTTTTAGAAATTCCATAAAGAGTTCTCTAGGGTTACTATTGTTTTGGTTGTAGTAGAGATAAGATTAATGGTAAGAAGCAGAGAAGAAGGAATGTGAAGAACATGGCGAATGCAAATGATGGTGTTGTTGTTGAGCCTATGAAACAGTGTGGTCGGAAGAGATGTAGTAAGAGTGATGGTAAAGGGTGGCATTGCAAGAAGCCGGCACATATGCCGCATTCGCTTTGTCGATATCATTTAGCTCAACTTAGAGCTTATAATGCTTCTTATAGAGTTCCGGGGAAGCCGAGACGGAGAACGGAAAGCAATACTGGTTCTGATTTTTATTATTATTCGGGTTTCGGTCCTTGGAGAGCTAAGAGGAGGAGTGGAGGTGGTGAAGTTGTTAAGAAAGAGAGTGTTTGTGAAGTAGATGAATGTAATGATAATGATGATCATGTTGATGATGATGGTGGTGGTGTTGTTGTTGTTTATGATGATGATGATGATGATGATGATGAAGAAGAAGAAGAAGAAGAAGAAGAAGTTGCGATTGGAGTTAGTAGTGGGAAGAGAGGTAGGAAGAGGATTAAGGCTAGGTCTCTTAAGTCTCTTCTTTGAATGTATGTGTTTAATGAATTAATGAAGTGATGAATCAAATGCATGGTTTTTTTTGGGATTAATTTGGTTGTTGTTGTTGTTGTTGTTGTATTTGTTGGGTTGTAGTTTGAGATGGATGAATGAATGAATGAAGGTGAAGGGATGGTTATTGTGAATGAGGAAGTGGAAGGAGGGGTCCTACATGGCATGCATCTTGTTCCCTTCGGTGGATACGTGGTTTTGAAGTTTGTGGGCTTTGGATTGTTATTGGGCTTATATTATTGGGCTTGGCCGGGAAAAAATTTTAAAAAATTAAAAGTATCACCATATTGTTGATAAGTTGGTTTGGGATTAGTGAATTATATTATATGTTAATTTATCATGTATTATTTTGTAGTTTTTAGATATTTATGTTGTTTTAAAGAAAAGAATTTGCTAATTTTAGTTGTCTATTTAATTTGAAAATCAATATTGAAAGTAGATTTTTCAAATTTATGTTTTAAAAGTAATCTTAAGTTTATATCTACAAGGCTATATATTAAAGGCATAATTTTTCCATAAATAACAATAATATTTTGAATAAATATTAATGAAAAATCAAAGATATAACTTAACTTATAAAAACAAAAAAAAAATGTCTTTAACAAACTAAATTTTAAACAAACCCAAAATAAATCAATATACAAATATATATATAATCTTTATATATTGAATTATATAATATGGACAAGCTATCCACAAAAGTGTTTTTTTTTTTAATCTATGATTATCTTATGTGCTCACAATAATTATCATCGAAAACCACAGTTTTTTTTATATATTATTTTTAAGAAAAGATGAAGACTTTGTTATTATTTCAAATATTTGTAATTTGGTCTACCATTATTGATAAAATTATGAGTTTTTATGGAAAGAAAAAATGAAGGCTTTTTCTTTTCTCTCTAAATATACAACTTTCTGCTATTATCAGTTGTATTTAAATTATATATAATAGACAAATTTTATGTCATTATCTCAAATCTATTCTACTTCTGAAGTATTTAATAAAGTTTTTGATATTTGGATAAAATATGTGGTTTATAAACATGTGTGTATATATATATATATATATATATATATATATATGTGTGTGTGTGTTTTTTGTGAGAAAGGTGACAAGCACCAGAACCTAGGGACTTGCACATATAGAGAGCAAAACTCAACGCCGACCCACGTACTCTCACCTCGCGTAGGACATGAGATTCGATTCCGAGTCCTCTTTAAAACGAACACTCTACGTAAGGGACCTGATACCAATTGACCCAAAAATCATTGGTATATATATACATACACATATTAGTCATGATCTATCATAAATAAATATAAACGTTAAACCAAATATATATATATATATATATATATTTTGGTAACACGTCACATTATGACCTTTGAAACCTGAATTGTCATCTCCATTTTCTTCATCACAAAAATACACAAATAAATAAATAAATAAATAAATTTAGTAGGTCTGGTTGGGTTTTGGTCTAATATAAATATAGATTTATTTGATTGGTATTTTTGTCTTTATCGAAGAGGTAGACTCAAACATCAACTCATACGAGCAAAGTGAGAGAACAAGTGAGTTGAAATATTAATTTTTTATTGATATATTTTTATATCCACTTGTCAAAAACAAAATTACGAAATTAATATCCGGTAATGTAATTATTTTAAAAAATAATAATTAATACCGAAAAAAGCATTATGCTAGTACCCATTAATTTAAAAAAAAATAAAATTAATATATTTATATGTAATGGATTGATGAGCTATTAGAAAAGTAGGCACTTTACACTTGATACATTAATCAACCATTTATACCCCATTGAAATTTCTCTAATATATATATATATAGAAATCGTTATCTAGTTTAGTTTATAATATCATCTTATAATTTAGACTTGATATTATAGATTGGATAATAAATAATTTATTCGTTATTTTCTCTTTAATTTATTATTTTGTTATAGGTATATATATATGAGGGCCCATCATCTAGGGACGTCCCTAGATTTCAAATCTAGGGATGTCCATAATAGCCATCGGATGGTAATCTGACGGCTCTTATCCTTATAAACAGAAGAAACCGCGTTCTACAGTGTTGTATATTGATCATAAACAGTAAAAAAAAAAATGTACAGTGTCTATATAGATAATCAACCATTAGATGATGATCCAACGGTTAAGATTTAAAATGTCCTTAGATTCTTACCTAGATGATCTTTTTCCTATATATATATATATGGGAAAACATCATCTAGGGACGTCCCTAGATTTCAAATCTAAGCCGTTGGATCATCATCCGATGGTTGATTGATTATATAAACACTGTACACTTTTTTCACTGTTCATGATCAATGTACAACACTGTAGAACGCGGTTTCTACTGTTCATAATGATAAGAGCCGTCAGATTTTCATCCGATGGTTACTATGGACATCCCTAGATTTGAAATCTAGGAACGCCCCTAGATGATGGGTTCTATATATATATATATATATATTTTGATGCCTATATAAATCAGGATTGTAATTGTGAAGAGCAATATGTTTCCTAATAGTGTTTTCTTTTTTTTTCATGATTTGTATTTTATATTATATTATTTTATATTTATTTTGTTATTTAAATTTGATCAATTTAGAACATTTGAAAAGCTGGGATAACATTTGCTAATTTGTTGCAGGATTTTAATCATGACTTGTATTTATGTAAAAACATTTTAATGCTTAGGGAAAAAAATGAAATAAATATAAATAAATAAAAGCTTTCATCTCACAAATATGAAATATTAAGAGATGTTTGGATTGGCTTTTGGAAAGACGAAGAGGTGTTCATAATTATAATGATCAATATATTCTTGTTTTTATATATAATTCTCTGTGTTCTTTACAAAAGTTACAAACATCAAATCAACTTATTTTTAATTGGTATAATACTAAAAAAAAATACTCATATTTGTTTGTTTTTTAAAAAAATACTCATATTTGTTTGTTTTTTTAAAAAAGAATACTCATATTTGTTCTTTTTCTCTTTTTTTTTCCCCTCATTCTTCTTTTTTTGTTTTTGTTTTATATGTTATTCTTTTTGTTGTTATTCTTTTTTTCTTCATGTTTTCTTTTTATTGTTATTTCACATTTTTCTTTTTATATTTAATTTTGTTGGTGTTTTCTGGTTTTTTTTTTCTTTCATAGTATCTTATATTTATTGTAAAATTTCAATAACGACACACATTCTATTTACATATATTAAAATGATATGAAAACAGAAAAAGAAAAAAAGAATAAAGGAGTAAGGCTAGAATATCTTTTAGAGAAGAAGAACTAGAAGAAATAGAAACTAGCATAGACTAACTTATGTCCACATGTCCACAATCACTGACTTCCTATTTATAAATTAAAAAAAAAATAGGAGCAATTTTTTAAATATCTCCTACAGTTCATTTGACATTTCAATTTTCTCTGCATCTGCAGCCCATTCTTTTTCAGTCCATACATCAGTTTTTATTATTTACAATTTAATTTTGCTCCATTTATAAAATGCACTTCCCATTTATTAAGTATATTTTTTTTATTTAACATTGTGTATTTACGTGTAATTACATTAGTTTTCATTTAAAATATAACTTTTTTGTTTAATATTTATTTTTGATGCTTAATATTTTACTTTCTTATTTACAATTTTATGTTTTCTTTTAAAATCATTGAAAAGTATTTCTGACAAAAGTATTGAAAATTAAACTATCAGATGGTGTCAGAAAAAACATGAATTTTTTGAAATATGAAATAGGCCATAAATTTTTTGATCAAGTGAAAATGTTGGAGAACGATATGAATAATTTCTAGAAAAAAAAATTTGCTAACTCATAAATGTCCGCTGCATATCAAAATTACAAGTATATCTGCCTTAATTATTAGGATGTGTGCTCAAAAGCATCCACCGCCTGTTTAGCATTCATGTATAATCATTCAGAATCATATATATTACTTAAAAAGTAAGAAAAAGCATGTTCAAATATATAAAAATTTAATTATATTTAAAATAATTAAAATTGCTTAACGATTAAGATACTAAATTTTACTCTTGCATCACCAATAACACTTTTAAAAAGACAAAACTTTAATGTCTATGTCATGGAGGTGTTTAGGTTTTTTTTCATTCACAATAATGTTTTTTAAAAAGTAGTTGTTGCTATTAAATAATTTTATTTTAATAATTTCTCATTGAAAAATAAAACCTTATGAGAATGAATATTCAAACAAAGGGATAAAGCCCTAGGAAATTTAACTTCTTCAACTAATTAGCCTGGGATGACAAGATTCTTTCGTAGAAAACCTAGCGCGATGTAGATGCAATCGTTTGCCTTCTACCACTTGTGTAATGTGTCATGCAGATGTGGAAACCTCCGATCATCTGCTAACTCTTTGCCCAGTGGCAATGCATGTTTGGAATTTTTTTGGTCAACTTCTTATGTTCTTCGTAGCCCCTTTTCCTTGCGAGACCTTTGGGGGGATTGGTGTAATAAGAAGTCTTTAATCTCATTCTGGAACCTTTTTTTGAAAGCCGTAATGTGGAATATCTTGATTGGAAGAAACAATCGCATTTTTACTGCTACTTGTTTCACGATTGATACTATTATTGTTAAAATTATTCATATGGTTCTTATGTGGATGAATGCAGTGCCAGAATCAAAGAAGCCAAAATTGGAGCATCCGATGGGAAAATCAAGAGGAGTCTGGAGTTCCTCACTTCACGAGATGCGGACAAGAGTATCCCTGGGAAGACCTTCCACCCCCCCCTCCCCGGCGAGGGCTAGTTTCGTTTCTTGGAGTTGTTTTAGGCCCTAGAAAGGTTTCCCTGCCTCTTCTGGGGTCTTCTTTGGTATTTTGTGGCAAGGGAGTTTGTGTTGGGTTCTTTTGGGTTTTGTGGTCTCCCCACTCCTTGTGGCCTTTGTGGGATCTTTTTTGTTGATGCCCTGTATTTGGTTCTTTCTTTTTAATGCATGTTGTTTACCCATTTTTTTTTTTTAAAAAAAAAAAAGATTATTCAAACAATTTCTTAACATAAAAAAAATTATAAGTCAAGGTATCCATGATTATAGTTGTAATCTTCTCGATGTTTATCTTATTTGTCAGCTTAGGATTTAGCTCAATGATATTTTCTTATTATTTAAAAAAAAAAATCAAAGTATCCATTTGTTAATATGGGAATGCAAAGTGGATAAGTGACTATTCATATTATATACTATGCATGAGATCCTCCCAATCTTTTATATAGAACTCTTGCATTTTACTACTGGGCTATACCAACATTGGCGAATGATAAATTGTGTTTTAAATGAAAATCAGTGATGTGCATAGCTTTAGAAGTAATACTTCAACACTTGTTTCCTCACTTTCCATAAATTTTGCGGTTCTATTTTAAGTCTTTTCGAAACAAACACCTTAGACAAAGGACCTGATACTAATAGATCAAGAGGCGATTCATAACATGGTATGACTTTTATATATGTTTAGAATTAGGTTATAATAAGACCCCTTGTTGCTTGAGATATTCAAGCTTTTCTTCGATTTCTCTTAGTTTTTTAAATTTTTTATTATTTGATTCTATTAAAAGTTCACTGGTTTGATGGGAATAATTTCTACAGACATGCAGGTTATACAAGATATTTAAAGAAGTGTCACAGAGCAAATTTAATTGATGATCTTCAGAGTGGAACCTGTGTTTATGACTATTTCCTTCTGCAAAGCAATAATACTTAAAGTTATCAAGAGAAACTTTACCCTGGATATGCTTTAAATCTAAGTCTAAATAATCGAGCTCCTTAGACATTTGTAATTTAAAAATTTTCCATTATTAAGAACACTATGTTGGATGCTTCATGGTTTACCGTCTTACGCCCTTACTAGCCTTATTTTCCTCCTATTTTCCGCTCCGCGTACTTAGGCAGGATTATAAGGATGCTTATCGAGTCTCCACCTTCCACATCCTTAGTGTCTTAATTTATAAACCTTCGGAAAACTTGGGGAAAGATTACTGCTATCATGCAGGCCTCCCCTAATTAATCTGTCGAATCTGAGAAGTAATATTAGAGGTGTCTTCAGCGCCTTCTATTAATGCTTGGAACTCATTAGGAAATGCTGTTCTCCAGTTTTGGAAATATAATTTTATTGTTTCACCAAGTAGGTTTTCTATGTATAATACTTTATCAGTATTATCAACAAATTGTTTGGTGGCTACATGAGTAATGGTATTACTCTCCCATCTTCTAATTGTTTCTTCCCATTTTGCAATTTCTGGCAATAACAACATTGAACCAGTATGAATATTTGCAGAGGGAAGGGTCGGGATCAAATCATACCTGTAAGGTCTTGTTATAGTCCTTGCATTATTTGTTCCCATGGGTATTTGGGCGATTGGATGAGGCATCAAAACTGCTGGTCCAAAAGAAGGGAGTCCTGATACTCTTGTTGGTGGTACTGCTGTTGATGCTTGTCGATTTGAGGATTCTGCTTCCATCATCATATGTTCTTGTATTGGATATTCTGTTTCTAATTCAAAGCTGTTGAATTCTTGTAGATATTCTAATAATCTTTTTCCCTGTAAAATCTCTTCTTCGATTAATGGCATTATTATTTTTTTTATGCCTATCGCAAGTTCGCTTGTTATGTCATTTTTGTTGACATAACATTAAAACATAAAATAGAAAAAGGTAATCATTGTATATGAACCTTAAAACATAGTTAAGAGTTTTTTTTTCAAATGTTTTTAAAACACTCAATTTTTTTATTTTATTTATGTTGTTATATAATTAATTTGTGATTTTAGAATATATATTTTTTAATTGCTTGAAAAAAAAAATTACAAGTAAAAAAAAAACTTTGGGTTATAATATAGGCAAGTGAGACATGTTTTTATCCATGCTATAATAATTAAATTTTTTATATAATTTTATAGTCAACATCAAAGTAAGACATTTAGATATATATATATATATATATATATATAGTATATCCACAAATATGATTAAGTGCCAAATATATTAGTTACATAATCTTTCAATCCTAATAAACATACAATCTAAAGATATAATTTACAAAAGATAAGATTTGAAAAAAATAAAAATAAAGACAGACATTTATTAGTTTACAACCAACAAATAAAAAATAATGAAATATTCACCACAAACTTACAAACTCAAAAGTTTATTAGTTTACCAACTTTTTTGACATTTTTTTTGAACAAATTTATAGTGTTTTCAAAATATGAGAAATATCATAGATGTTGCAAACATATTTTAAAAAAAAAATTAATTTTCAATAAAAAAAATACAAATTATATATATATATATATAAATCAAAATATTGAAACTACAAATATTCCAACCTTTAATTCACATTTTTAATAATTTACATAATTAAATATGTAATTTTTATTTTTTTAAAAAATTACAAGATGATGATGCAATCTCAGCCGTCCAATGAAAAACACTCCCATTTATGTCACCGAGACCGAGCTACGAGAAACAAGACCCTTTCCCTCTTCTTCGGCATCGGAGTCTCTCGTGCATTTAGGGTTTCTCTTCAATCCCTAACTAAGTGAGTTCCGATCCAGTTCTACTTCTCTTTGTCAACGATTCAAGCCTTGCTTGATCCCTAGTTTTCAGGAAATCAATCGATCTACTTGCTTTTGTTGCCTAATTTGGAAAATTAGTTTCTTATCTCATGGATGACCAATCGCTTTTGTTTTTCTATTGTTTATGCTTTGATTTTTGTGAATAATTGGTTTTTCTTGCTGTTCTGTGTGTGAATTTGAAATCTTGCTGTGGAATGGGATGATAGCTTGTTGTTGAAACTTGAAACCCTTGATGTAGATGTTATTTTGAGAATTTTGTGCTTGATTGACCAAATTGAATGCTTGTTTGTGATTTAGGTTTATTCCGAGGTATCTGATTGCTCTGATTAGTATTTTTTTTTTCTGTTTATGTGTATAGAGATGTCGCAGACAAAGGAAGTTAGGTGAGTTGTAGCATCCAAAGGAGGTAGCTTTTTAGTAAATGAAATTCAACAACAAAAACAGCAATAATAATAATAATAATTCAATTAGTATTAATGGTGTCAGGTATACTTCTCGATCCATCACACCTCCTCCGAAAAGACGCAGTCGATCACGGTCGTCATCGAGGTCGAGAGTTAGGAGCCGGTCTAGGTAAAGTGTATTTGGTTATGGAGTTGCTCTTTTTGTATAGCATTTTTGTAAATGTTCGGCCTAAAGATGGTGTTAATTGGGAATTTTATTTGTTAATGATTTTGTATGCTTATAAACTTGCTCTAGGAGTCAAGATGTTGATGGCGCCCGGAATCCTGGAAACAACTTGTACGTCACAGGCTTATCAACAAGAGTTTCTAGCAGTGACCTTGAGAAGTACTTTAGCAAGGAAGGGAAGGTATTGTGCTTCATAATTCCATTCTCTGGTTTGAGTTAAATATTTATTACATATTGATTTTGCCTGGGTTTGTACCTTATGCAAACTGAGTTTTGATGTTCCTGTAATTTCCATTTTTTTCATCTCTGAGTGAAATTATGTAGTTTCCATTTCTTATCTTTTTTTTTATTTTAACCATGACATATCTGTATGCATTTTGAATTCATTTGTAAAAGTAGTAATGCTCGAGGTATCTATTTTAATAATTATTATTATTATTTTATTCTTGGATTGATTTGTTTCAAGCAAGAATGTCATCATCCTACGCCAAAATTTTAATATGTGCTATTTGTGCTTCATCTTTGTGTTTACCTAGTATGCTATTTAGTTAGATTTGTGCTTGAGGATTGTTCCTTTTGGCAGGTTTTGGAGTGTCATGTCGTTGTAGATCCTCGCACAAGGGAATCTCGTGGATTTGGTTTTGTTACAATGGAGACCATGAAGGATGCAGACCGCTGTGTCAAGTACCTGGACCGTTCTGTACTGGAAGGCCGTTTGATCAAGGTTGAAAAGGTACATACTTCATTTCATATATTGGATGTATATAGGTAGATGGTGCGGCAGCCAGCAGTTCTAAGAAAATTGGAGCCCATTTCCTATGTGAACACTGGAGTGCATCTTTTATAGTTATTATCACACTGCTAGTAATTGTTGTACAGCAATGTTAAGTAATTTTTCTTCATGTATAGGATTTTAATTGTATTTAAGAATAGTTATAGTAACATAGAATATCTAAAAGTTATTCAAATTTTGAATATCTTTACTACTATGCTCTGATCTTTTATTTGTAGCAATTCTATGCCAAACTTGTATTGTTGTTGAAAATTGATACAAATAAAAGTACACGACAAAATAGGAAGAACCTGCAAATTTTGGATTTTTTTTTGGGTATTTTGTCTGATAGCAATCGAGACGCCAGTGGTGGTATGCCAGCATGGCTGCTTACTTCTGACAAGAGAGATCCTTTTTAATGTTCCAAACAGCAGGAATCATTGTCGTGAGAGATTATCGTCTTGCCCCTAATATGGCATTAAATATTGGAGAATTAGGACAGTTGAAAGCACAACAGCATCAAGCCATGGACCAAATAAAAGGAATGTCATTTGTCTTAAATCATAGTATATAGTAAGGTGCAAATTACTGAAACAAAATTCATGTAGGTTTAAGTGTCTTAACATTTTTATCTCTTTTTTTTTTTTTGTTAAATTTGAAGTTGTTTTTCTAAACAATAATTTTCGTTAAAATCTCATATATCATTGAGAAAAGAAATTTTTTTGAGGTTTCTATAATGTTCGAAATTAATTATAAAATGTTTCAAGAATCAATCTCAAATCTGCAACATTCTTGTCCTACACAAACATTATGTCTGCTCACCATGTTGGAGCAGTGCAGCTTTGTGCCTCTAGCTATTTCAACATGTGATGTTATTTGCTCATTCAAAGTATTGAAGTCAGGAATAAAGTTGCAATCTCTTCTTAGGTAATAAACAAATAAACAACAAAATTGTTTTGATTGAGCTGAGAGGGTCAAACTTTTCATGTGCCCCTTTGTAGTGGCATGCCCAACCATTAGGTTTATAAGTAAGTTTCCAATAAATCATATTAACTAATCTTTCTACACTACTAATTGCCTGACAAATTTTGGAATCAGGTCTGGTGTTGTAGCTCCGTCAATTTCTCAATCTATGCTCTTAACAGTCTGAACTTCCCCATCTCGACATGAGCTCTACATCGACATATCAAAGTCATCATTCGAAATCCGACTATGTTACAGAGGATTGTATGCCCTGTATTCCTTTTTCTTTCGGATACAACATATTGAAATGCACATTTGAACTTCTGTCCTCATGTTGTCCGAATGAACTTGGAAAGCCATTCTTGATTATATATTTTTGGGTACCATATCTAGAGTGTTTGATGTCATAGTTTGTGTTTTTATGCTTATGGAAACATATAGTTTATAAACATCAAGCAGCATATACCTTTTCTTCAGTTACAGGCAACAGAAACAAGCTTCTGCATTTCTACTTGAATATTGAGGTTTCATTCTCTTAGTGTTATTTTGGCAGGCAAAAAGAAGCCGTGGAAGGACGCCGACCCCTGGAAAATATCGCGGTGCAAGAGAAGTGAGAGGTATTGATCTATTGGGAATGATGTAGAAGCATTCTTTTGGCATTGATTGATTATCATGGTGGTCTGCTTGTTTGTTAAATTTTTTAGTCTGGTAAAGGTCCTGATGTTACGAGATGAATAGATTACACAATTTGGTTAACTAGCTTTATGGATGCCTTTTACTGGCTGAAGTTTATCAGGGCTCTTGGATTCTTATGAGACGAGAAATATGGATAAAAGAAAGTACCTTACCAGAGTGCTGCTGTAATAATAATCCTGTGTTTAGTACATACATGTGGTATGAGATGCAGTTTCTGCAGTCTATGATGCCTTGTCTTCCAAACTTATTTTATTCCGGTTATTTTGTGTAATCTGTCTCCGCAGGTCGTGGTCATAGACGCTCACGGAGCTACTCACCTTATCGACCTCGGGATAGAGGCCGGTCTCGTTCCCGTTCGCATTCAAGGGGTCGGCGGGAGCGATCTCGCTCACCTTATGCAAGTGAACCTAACAGAAGACACAGGGAGAGGTCTGTGTCAGCAGCCAGCGATGGAAAACACCGATCAGATTAACAGGCACTAAATCTGAGCTTTCTCCCCCTGTCATACTTACTATACATTATTTTCCTCTACCTGACTGTCTGAAATCTTATTCTTTATTTATTTATTTATTTATTTTCTTCAACAATAGGTATGCAAGCACTTTTCATGCAACCCTCTGCCTTGCATCATCTTTGCTTTCGATCGGTAAGGAGATGTTTAAAACTAGCATGTTTCTTGTCGTGCGGAAATACTAAGCACCGCGCTCAATGTGTTGATTATCAGTTAGGCCTGTTACTTGAAAGAAGTTAATTTGCGACAAACGTTTAGAGACACCCGGCTCGTTTGGTTTGTTATTATTAGAACTCTATTGTGCTGGTTGGAAGTTTGTTGTCTTCAATATTTGGAATCTTTATTTGGTGTGCAATCCATGCTCGGCTTGAATTCGATATCGATGAATTCGATACCCCATTAGCTACCTCTTTTAAGTTTCATAATGCTTGAAAAGAAAATTAACTGAGAAGTTGTGTTGTGTTTTCATGAGCATGGTATTTACTTTCATGGTCTTAAGCCCTGTTTCTTTTCTTTTTTTTTTATTGCATTTTCTCAGCTTGTTCAAATGCTAAATAATAATACTTACATTCTCATTACTACTTTTGGAAAATGTTAATTTGTTAACTGATGATTTATGTATTTGTTTTATATTACTCTCAATTTGACCTGTCTTGTTTATAAATGGGTCAGGAAGCCAAAAATTTGTTTCTAGATTTTGTCAGCATTTTGTTTTTTAACCTAATAATAATGACAAAGATTGATATTTTTATATATTTCTAATAATTATGTTAATAAAAGCAAACTTTCAAAAATTAACTTGCTATAAATATTTATTATTCATTAATTACAATAGAACGTTATCAAATAACATGGATCAAATATAAAATGTTAATTTGCTACTTTGTGATAATATTTCTTGTTATATTTTATTTTTTGAAACTATATGTGATTTATGGAAATTCAGGGGCAAAAGAGACAAAACAAAAGCGACAAAACAAGTTGGGACAGATGACTCCAGAACCTCTTCTTTCTCAATAATAAATTAACAACATTAAACATTTAATCAAAAATATAGTAAAAAAGAAACCCAAATTTGTCAGCAAGCAATCAAGTCAAAAAACTAAAAATAAATAACCCTTCCACTCCCCCCCTTCCCATACTTTTATTTACTTTTTTTAAAATTAAAAAAAACTCACCTTTCCCCAAAAAAGCACATTAAAAAAAGCAAAGTTGAGCACACTGCCCAACATCACCAGCCATGTGAACATCAGACCACTTTGTCCACAAACTCTCCTCCCCATGCACACACACCTCTCCCCTGCCACCCTTTCCCAAACATCACCACCACACAACCAATCCAAAAACAAATCAAACATTCAAGCATCAATTAATAAGATTAATATGATTTAAAATGATAATGATGATGATGATAACTCAGGACATAGCATAAAAATTTCATGGTTAGAATATCATCAGAACACATCGAACATGATTTTCTGACAGAAATTTTTGCTTCATTCTACACTACATTTACATGAATCTCACACACACTTTAACACAAGTCTTTCTCTTTTCTTTCTACTTCTTCAGTACACTTTCAGTTCATAGAGCTTTTGATCTCTTTGATGTGCGTATGAAGCTTATCATCACCTGCAACTCATCCAATTGCTTCACAGATGATAAAAAGAAATCAAAAACAAAGACTCAATTAGAACGTTGCAAATATTATTTCTTTGTCTGTGTTCTTGATGGATCATGGGTTGTACCTGAGATAGGAAATGATTCTGCACTCCATGAATCAGTTGTTCTTTTGATGGATTTGGATTTATACTCACCTGCAGAGTTTTGGATAATGTATTGGCTTTGTTTCTTATACAAGAACAAAGGTTAAAAAGAAACTAAACTCACCAGATTGAAGTGCCTCCAATATCTCCATAATGCAGCAGTACCAAGTTTAGATAAATTCACTCTCTGTTCATAATATCAATTTAAGATACTTCGGCAACCGAAGAATGTGTTGGCTAAATAATGTGTACTAGTATGTTCTTAGTTTCTTACCGATCGAGGCTTCAAAACATGGGATTGAATATCTCTGTAACCATTTCGGTTAATCGACTTCATGGATGATGTCCAAGGCCTGGCTAGTCTTGCTCTTGGTTTCGTTGATTTGCGGGGGAACTCTCTGCTAGCTGAAGATCAAAAACAATGAAGCAACGAGGTGAATATATTTTGGCTTTATAGCATTCATGATAAATAGCATGTTGACATGTTGAAACAACTAATAGCTTACAGTAATCAATATCTTTCTCTCCCATGTCCGAGCTACTGCAGAAAGAGTTTTCGCAGCCAAAGTCATCATCATCTTCCTCATTTCCGGTCGGGGCTTCCAAAACACTCAATGCATTCCTTTGCAACTTCACCTCCACCCCATTCTTCAGAACCTGCAATTTCTCAAATCAAAACAAGTATCAGGTTCAACGCAATGCTGTTAAATTAAGAACTATTGATGCATTGGATTAATTCAAATCACTTATTTGACAATTCAAAGGATTGAATTCACAAAAACGGAGGATTGAAATAGTGTTATTACCAGCCAATGCCAACCACCAAGACCAACAGCCTTCTTGACAACACCTTGGAGCCCAACCAAAACAGACTTTGTTCTATTATTCCCGGTGACAATAACTTTAGTGTGCCGAGGAAGCACCGAAAGCTCTTCATCACTACTTTCCATTCGACAAGGTGATAAAGTGCGAGAAGAACACAATTCACCCTCCATAAACAATGCTCAACCTTTCTCCCTATTATACATATTCAACAAACAATTAAGAATTCAGAATTCAATCAATCAATTTCTACAACACAATTTTACACCATAGCACAATGCACAAGAGAAAACCAGAATTCCATTCAATCAATTAAACAATATCTTAGTGGCACAATTTAACTCCAAAGTAGAATGCAAATGTTAATAAACAAAGTTCAACAAGAAAAAAACCAGAATTCTGCTCAATCACTTAACCAATCTTTTAGGGGTAATTGAGCAGCCTCCAAACACAATTTAACTCCATTGTTAATGACCAAATTTCAACAAGAGAAAAACCAGAATCAATCAAGCAATCTTTGAGCAGTAATTGAACTACAACAACACAATGCAAATGTTAATGAACAAATTTCAATAAGAAAAAAAAAACCAAATTCAGTGATGAAGCACAAGAAGATAGGTTCAGAAAACAAGGGTCCACAGACAGACACACACACACAATAAACAAGTTGCAAAGAGTTGATGTACAGTCCCCACCACTTAATAGTAAGGCCAAAACAACAAACATTTGGGTGGGGGCAAGACAATCAAATGATCATGCAAAATAGCTTAATTCCAATTAATATACTAAACAATTAAGAACACAAAAATGAATTGAATAAATCTGAGGTCCCACTAACACACAATAATTAGTCTAAGTAGGTATGAGTGCACAAATACCAAACCTTTGAAAAAGCAATGATTTTGTCTCAGCACATAATCATCAACACAAGCAAAAGCTTTATCCCAAATCAATAACATAACAAAACACAAACAACTTCATCAAAGGCAGATTCTTTCTCAAATTAAACTACCATTAGTAGTAGGGTATCACTGTCCCAAAAAAAAAATTAATAAAATATATAAATTCCAATTTAAAATCCAAAACTTTGAGCTCAAATGAATGTTTCTGATTGGTAGAATCAATCAATTGATTAAAAAAATTGAGCATCACAACCCATTGCTTTCTACCTCCATTTGAATAGATTGAAAAACTAAAAATTCAATAAATACATACAATTTTACCCAAAACTAGCATCTTTTCTCAGTAATTATAAACAAAATTCAAAATGGAACTCAATGAATAAAAAAAATATATCTCAAAACAAAAAAACGAAAATTCCAAGAAAAAAAAAAATCAAAAAGCTGCAAATTTATCAGGAAAAACAGCAAAAAAAAGAGAAAAAAAAGAAAGAATAAAAAAAAGGGAAAACCACCAACCCCCGGCCGCATTACCTTCACGGAAGCTGCAGCAATGGTGGATCAAATAGAGAACTTGAAATGCGATGAAGCTAAACGCCGTGGAACTCGAATTCCAGGTAAAAAGCCATGAAAAAAGGGATTTATAAGCTGAAATTAGTCAAAAAAGAGACGGATCTGTGAAGAAACTCATGCTGGGATCGAGAGAAGCAGAAGAACAGATGGATTGGTTGATGAATTTGGGGAAATTAGAGCAATTCCGGAGCACGGGAGAGAAGGAGAAGAAGGAGAAGGAGCTTAATGAGAAGAGTGTCTCTGTGTGTGTGAGAGAGAGTAAATGCAGTGCAACTACCAAAGCTAAACGAACACTGCGTTTTAATGCTACTCTTCGGCTCGGCTCGGCTCGGCTTGGCTAGGCTTGGTTCGGCTTAGCTTTGAAAGTTCAAATTACTGAAAGGTCCTTGAATTTGTATTTTTTTTTTAATTTATTTTTGTGAGTATTGATTTATTTTGAGGTTTTACTTATTAGTTATTGCTTTGAAAATAGAAAAATAGGACAAAGCCAAAGCCAAGGTCATCCCTGGTTCAAATGGTTAATTGCACTAAAATAAAGTATCCTCAATGTAGGATTTAACTTAAAGTTGTGTCACAATTAACTCAGGCACCATAAAAATAGGTGTTTGTTATCTTTTTTTTAAAAAATTTGTTAAAAAATAAAATAGTAATGGTATAAATATTATAAAAAAATTAATGACTATTTTTAAGAAGAAAATGTTTTGTTACACCGCTTGATTTATGCTTTATTCTGTTATTCTTTTATTTGTTTATGTAGTATTTATTTTGTATTAGAATTTAACTTTAGGTGCCGAAATGATATTTTGTGATAACATTGATTTGGATTTTTTTATAAAAAAATTTTATAATAATTATCCTGCAGCAAAACTACTATTTTTTTAAAAATATATTTTAAGATTATAAATTAGATGTTAATGAGGAAAAATGAGTAAGGCACTAGGTTTTTGGACTATAATTTTTATGTCAGTTTGAACTTCAATTTACCCAAGATAAAAATATAAATGTATGTAATATTAATTCTATGTTTATCTTTATCCATATAACAGTTTACTAAGGTAATTATTAAATATTTTAAACATTATAATTATTAAAAAAATATTATATATATATATATATATATATATATTTTGTGAGGTAATCTTACTTGTGTGCCCATCTCCTTTAGAGTACATCAAACTAAACATTTGCTTTTAAAACCCAAATTTTAAAGCTATAAATCCTTGAACCAAATAAAAAAAATTCTAACCGAACATTCAACAATTAAAATATTTATAAATACATTATAATTAGAAATTCATTGTATTTTAATTTTTTTCTTTGACCAAACGCTACCTAAGTTAATTTTCACCTAACAAATACAAGCAATTACTCATGTCTATTAAAAACAATTTTTTACAAAATTGTGAAGTTAAAAGCAAATCATCGTTTACAGTTCAGGAGCAAAATCAAGCATCTAATAAAAATTTTTGTAAACATCATTATTATTTTTTATAATAAATATAAATAAATCACAAGTTCTCAACCATTGTATAGAATTAGACTCAAACTCTTAATTTTTCACTTAAAAATGATAGAAATAAACTACTATCATCATATTCCAGATAACCATCACCAGTAATTTTAATTAATCTAAAATATCTAATTGCCACTTGAAAAAGTTCAATTTTTCATTAAAAGAGAAATAAACTACTATTCTTTCTGTCTTAAAAGTCATTGTCAATTATCTCAATTAACTCAAAATATCTAGTTATCACCTAGAAATATACAACATTTCACGGTCTTAAATAACTCAAAATATCTTGTTGTCGCTTGGGAATGAATTTTGTTTTTTTTTCGATAAAGAGTCATGAAATAATAAACGAAGGGGTAATTTGGTAATTTAGAAAAGGCTAAAGCCGAGCCGATATATTTATAGATAAAGAGATAAATAAATAGAGAGAGAGAGAGAGAGGAAGAGAGACAAGAGCACGTGGTAGGCATCCCCGGTGTTTCCGGCCGGAGAAAGAGAATCTAAAAATCACCCCCAAAAATAAATTAAATAAAAATTAATTATTATCACCTTCATTTCAAGTCCGACCCTTCACGTCCGTCAAGCTGGCGCGCATTCTGCTCCTTCTTTCTTTTTTTTCCCTCTTTTTTATTCTCATTCATTTTTATTTAATTGGTCAATATTTATTTATTTTTATTTTTCTGTTTTTGCCAAGATCATCACAACCGGTAAAATACTCAAATTTGTCATTATATTTTTCTCTTCTTTTTTATCCTTTTACTCAAAATACTCATAATTAGTCCTATTATTAAAAATAAATTCACTTACTCCATCTATGTTTAAAAATGATCCAACTAGTTCATGTATTTTCAAAAGTAAAAAACTAATTTGAAAAAGACTAAGAGTAAAAAGTATTTTAAAGAGTAGAGAGACTAGTTGAGAACATTTCTGAGTAAAAAGATCAAAATAGAAGAGATAGAAAAATAGAAAGACCAATTCAGATATTATATCTAAAAAAAATCTAATATTATACCTACTGCAATAGTATTTTTAAATAGTATCCCAAATGTAACCTGGAAGTGAATTATAAAAACAAAAAATTTAATCCCAAAAATGAGATTCGGGATTAAATTCGAGATACTATTTCATGACATTATTTCAGGATGAAGCATCCACACATTTTAGTGAAGCACCATAAGGTGACACAAGAAAAATTCTAATAAGAACACATTGTTAATGTTAAACAATTAGTGAATGTTTATTTTTATTTTTTTTAAAAAAATCTGATACTTGGTTCCGGTTTCCCGGTTTGGGAATTCAAAAATAAAACTCAATAAATAAATAAATATTAATAAATAAATAAATAAATAAATAAAAAAGAAGTGGGACTGCAGCAGCACATGGGTTGCATTTACTTTCCACGCTCTATATCCTCCGTACGATCTTCCTTCTCTCTCTATCTCTATCTATAGGATTACATCCCTATCTGTATTCTTATTATATACATTCTTTTTTATTTTACATAACTACCCTTGCATTTTAGCTTCATTTTCAACAAATTTTTTATTTAATTACTAGGTAAAATTTCTTTGTCTAAATCTTTTTTTTCCTTTACTTTTTTAATCTTTGTTTTTTAAATTTTATTTTCTATCTTCTTTTTAGGGATGTCAATGGGTAGAGTATAGGTAGGGTATACCAAAACCCTTACCCGTACCCATAACCATTACCCCATACTCGTACCCTTACCCGTACCCTTTAAGATAAAAAAAAATCATACCCTTACCCTTACCCTTACCCTTACCCACAGGGTACGGGTATACCCGCAAGGTACCCGCTTACCCATTGTTCAAATTATCGAATTAAATTTAAATAATAATAAAAATAAATAAATTATATATTATATTATAATCTTTAAACACATGTCCTTAAATTCAAAATTACAAGTTGATATATATTTATTTATCTTACATTATATAATCACATAAAAATGACGTCTATTTAGGACTCAATGGTAACTCTACCTTTTGTTTTGTTCATGTTTAACTATCTTGGTTTTTGTTTAAAATTTTTTCGTATATCTACTAAGATTTTGAATATAAAAAACATTATAAGTAATTCTCATAAGTTATATCCAATTGATTTTTTATTAGTATCTTATATTTCAGGATATTCTTATAATTATAGAATAAATTATTATAACATTATTTTTTATATTTTTTTATTTTTAATTTAATTATGATTCTTAATATATATCTAAAATTCAATTTTGATAATATTATCAAATATAAATATAGAAATTAAATAAAATTTAAAATAATATATTAAGAGAAAATTTGAAGTATTATTTTCAAATTAATCACCATGAAAATAGATATTGAGTAAATTGTGAGTAAATGTTTAGTTTAATAAAAAATTATATATATGAGAGGGTAAAGGTACGGGTACGGGTTTTACCCGTACCCTCTTCAACAGGTAAGGGTAAGGGTATGGGTAGGGTAGGGGTATACCCTTACTCGACCTATACCCGCTCAAAAACTAATGGGTAATACCCTTACCCATACCTGTACCAGGTTAAAGTGGGTATTACCCTCTTTGAACGGGTACGGGTATGGGTATATCCGTCGGGTAGGGTACAAATTGTCATCTCTATTTATTTTAAGGGTATAATTACCAAACAGGTCCCTGTAATTCTGTACTTTCTGTCCTTTTAGTCTTTGCAATACTTTTAGATACATTTAAGTCCTCATATTTGATCGAGTTGGAACTTTCGAGTCCGAGGCGTAGATAGCGTTATCTTCGCCGTTTCTTTTGAGCTGGCATGACTTTAAATATTCATTGTTAGGTACAATTAAGTCCTTACATTTGATCAAGTTGGAATTTTTTAGTCCCCCTATTTCGTAATAAAAAAATCACATTTAATGTTAGGTACAATTAAATCTCATATTTGACCGAGTTGGGATTTTTTAGTCCCTCTATTTCGTAATAAAGAATCACATTCACCGTTAGGTACAATTAAGTCCATATATTTGACCAAGTTGGGATTTTTTGGTTCTCAATTTTGTAATAAAAAAAGTCACATCGGCGCAAAAGAAACAGTAAAGTTAACGCCATCTATGCCGCGGATTAGAAAGTCCCAACTCGATCAAATATGAGAACTAAAATTTATCAAAAAGTATTATAAGAACTAAAAAAAATAAAAATACACAATTCCAGGGATCTGTACAGTAATTAAACTTATTTTAAAACAAGCACAATGATTTATGTAAAAGCTCAACAACACAGGTGCCAACGTGATGCGTGAGGGAGTTAATGGTAAGAGTAATTTTATAAATTTAATTCAACTTAAACTCAAAAAATAAAAATTTAGAAAATGAGAGATGTTTTAAATATTTAATAAAAATTTAAAAAAATTAGGATGCTACTACTAGTTTTTAATTAAAATTTACTTGTATAATAGTGCCAAACATATTAGCCTAAAAATAACTCTATGATGATTATAATTATTTTTTTTGGATCAATTAGAGATTTACACGAATCTTTTAAATATACCGACCTTTACTTTCATCTGCACATAGAAAAACTGATATCAATAAATATTAATACCACGACATAATAATAATAATAATAATAATATATTACAGGGTCATTTTTTAATGTAATTTAAAGAATAAAAAAAAACCTAAAACGTCATGGTTTAGATGGCATGAAAATAATTTTATTAACATACTATATAAATATTGTATATTGTGTAATTTGTAAGATTACATAAGTAAATTTATTTATTTATAGGTATCTATATAACATGTATGTTCCCTATGCTATAGACTGCACAAGTCAAGTGAGGTCAACTTGTTTATAAAAAAAGTCAAGTTTAGATTGATTAAGTTTTGACAAGACACACCATGAAAATTCCGAAATGACACATTATTATTGTAAAATCACTCCTTTGACACGTATCCCTAAGTTAAAGTCATTATTTAACATTACCACTTGTATCTTTTGATTCGTTTCATGGATAGATGTAAACCAATAAATTATATAATAATTTTATCCTATTAACCTACTTAATTTTACTGATCATATGATAATTTTGTTATTTTATTTTATGTTTAATGATATAAAAATTGATAAAATTACATTTTATAATATATTCATATATATATATTTTTAAAATAATTTTTTTGGATTTTTTTCTTTAATGATTTACTTATTCAGTATATTTTAAATTTTAAAAAGATAATCAATAACCTATAAATAGTGTCCACAAATATATAGATTGTAATATCATCAACTTGCAAAAATTATAATTAATACCAATTTTTTTGGAAAAAAATTATACATAAAATCATCAATATGGTATAAAGCTAGAATAACAAACTCATTAATGAAAAATATACGGATCACATCAAAATCAATTTGAGAAAAATCATCATTAGAGAAATTGAAATTAAGACATGATTAAAAAAAAGATTTAGATGGAAAATAATCTGCTCAAGCATGATAACCACTCTAAATGTGTTAAATCCTAGTTAAAATAGTGAAATTAGTATCCTATTTAGTTGTTGACAAGCTTTTTTTGTCCCAAGCATCATGTTTAAAAGATTAAAAGAAGAAATACAATGAAACCCTAGATAAGGAATAGAAACCAAATAATATGGTAAAAAAGTAAATTTATTTTGGGAAAATTGGTTATATACCCCTTAAAAACAACAAACAAAAATTACATAATTTGGCCCCCAAAACATCATTATTGCATGTATACCCTTGAAAAATAAGATGAATTACTGATATACCCTTGCTATTAAGTTTTGGGGACAGAAATTAACTATATTATCTTAACTATGGTTAAAACATGGGTTAAAGTATGTAAAATGTCAAAAATACCCTCACATACCCTCACTCTCTCTCACCCATCCAACCCTAACTCACACTCCACCCTCCACACTGTCCAAACTCTAGAGGATTAAACCATCTCCTTCCTCTCCACCAACATCCGCATCATCCCGGAAATCCCTCTCCGCCGACGACTGATCCAAGCCTCCTCCCTCTCCGCTGACGACCGCGCATCCCAGGGAATCTCTCTCTGTCGATGACCGCACATCCTAGAAATCTCCATTATTATGCATTAAACCATCTCATTCTTCTCCGCCGACGGCCTCTCCAAGCCTACTCTCTCTCCGTCATAGACTGCACATCCCGAAATCTCTCTCTGCCGACGACTACACATCCTGGAAATCTCCATTATTATGGATTAAACCATCTCCTTCCTCTTCGCCAATGGCCGTGTCATCCTCGATGTCCCTATCCGCCTATAGGTATATATGTAAACAGTATAATGGTCATTTTGCATATTTGTTGTGAGTTAACTAACATAATTTTAACCTTAGGGTGTATAAGAAATTATACATATTATTCAGGGGTACATATGCTATTATGTTTTATTAAGGGGTAAATATGCAATTTTAAAATATTCCGGGTATACTTTCAAAAGCCCCAATTTATTTTTTTATCATATTTCTATCCTGACTCCTCCATAGGATTCATTATCATGTGTCAGACATGATAAGATGAGCCAATAGGATAAGACTATTATATCCTATTGGCACACCAAACAAAGGATAGTAACATGATATAATAGTCTATCATATCCTGTTGTTCTTATCATGTCCACCAAAAAGGCCCCTAATTTTATAGGGAGAGATAGGATACAAATAGATAAGATGTGACAAAAAATAAATTTATTTTTTTTGTTTTTTTATTTGGTTTCTCTCTCTCATTCTCTCATCTAGAGTTTTATTATATCTCTTCTTTTGATTTTTCGAACTCGAGATTTGAGATAAGAAAGTAGTCAGCAACTAGATAGTACACCAATTTTACTATTTTAAGTAGGATTTAATGTATCTGAAGCGGTTAAAGGTTTCTCCGTTTGTGCTTGAACAAGTTATTTTTCATCTAAATCTCTTGTTTGATCATTATTATCTTTACGACCCATTTGGTGGGCAGGATAAGGGCGATAGGATATGATAGTTTTATCATGTTAACTCACTTTATTCTACTGATCACATGATAACTAATACTATGGGGGAGTCAAAGATAAAAAAGGTAGGATATGATAAAAAAATAAAATTTACTTTTTTGCCCTTTTTTATGTAGTGCCCCTTTTTTTTGCCCTTTTTATGTTTCCCTTTGATTTTTAAACCCGAGGCTTAAGACAAAGCTTGTCAATAAACACCGATTTCACTATTTTAAATAGGTCTTCTACATCTGGTTAAAAAGGTTTCTCCGTCGATCTCGTGCTTAAGGGTTTGCTTGGATGGAGGTTTTCAGAAGTAAGGTAAATTAAAGTTTAGGAGATAACCTTACTTGGGGAAGGGTTTCAACCTTCTAAATTGGAGGGTTGGGGAGGTTTAGGGTGACAAATTTTTTTATTGATCAAAATGCTCATACTCTTTTACAAGAATTCCAAGATATTAAACTATGGGGAAAAATAAATAAATACTGGCAATATTAAACTATATAATAATATTAATTAATATAGTAATAATCAAGGGAAAGATTTATGTAAACAATGGAGAGAAGCTTATATAAGTTTCATGTACTTGTAAATGAAGTTACAACTTTTGTCTTTCATCCTAGCGATAATTTAGTAATATTACTATATAGCCTTACCTCTAATTACCTTCAAATCAAACACAACAAGGTTTCAAAACCTCCAATTATCTTACCTTGCCCCAAGTAAAGAAGAGTTTAAAACTTCTTTTTACATACCATTACCATACTTTACTGTATAAAACCTTCTTATACCTCCATTCAAGCAAAGCCTAAACATATTGTTTTTCATTTAAATCACTTCTATGAGCATGTCTTATTTTTAATTTTTCTAATAGGATGTTTTTTTTTTTTCTAATTGATTTAAACATGATCTATTTATTTTGTTACATGTATGGATTATGAGTTATTATAAAGGGTAATTTTATCTATTTACATACAATTCATATCTTAGCCTGTCATTATTTGGTCCATTTCAAACATAAAATAAGATAACAAAATACTATCAAATGCTTACTTGGTGCACATCAAACATATGATAAGATTTGAGCTTATCATGCCCATATTCTTTCCGACTCCTATCTAGTTCTCATATCCTATCCTGTCTACCAAGCAGTCCCTTAGTTTCTTTAGTCAGATGACTTTTTGTTTAATTGATTTTGATGTGATTTATTTATTTTGTTATATGTATAGATTCTGGATTATTATAAACGATAATTTTATGTATTACATACAATCTATATTATATCATGCTATTATCCGGTCCCCACATTAAACATAGGATATGATATAAACTTATCATACTCATATCTTTTCCTACTCATAATCCTATTCAGTCTTCATATTATATCTGTTATATCATATCATGTCCACCAATACGTGTCCCTTTATTTATGTATATAAATAAATGACACATTTTATCAAAAAAATTATAAGTTATAATTATTTATAAATAAATTTATATTTAAAATATATATATTTAATAATTTTTATTTATAGAAAATTTAAAAAACCAAACCTTCAAAATTTTCAAATTTTAAAAAAAGTACCGTGCTTTTTTTCTTGTTCTCATTGTACGTAGGTTCACTGATTAATAATAGAAGAAAAAATTGTTACAATGTTGTTTTATTTAGTAAGGGAAAAAATAATTCATTTAAAAACTTTGTGATAAATATTGTAAATATAGCATGACATGAGCATTAAAAGATTTAGTTTTTGGTGTTAACTTACTTTTAGAGTAATATTTATGTGTATTTTTGGCCTATAATTATTCGCTATAATATTTTAATATTTGAATAGATTTTTAAATTAATTAATAAATTTACCCTTACCAAATAATAAAATATTAACACTGTTTTTCTTTCCTTTTTCACAAAATCTCGACAATTACAAAGTCTTTTTTAAAAATTTTACCTTATATTTACACACCAAACAAGGGTATAAAAGTAATTGAAGCTTTTTTACCTTAAAATATTAACGAGATGGGCCATAATCAATTTATTTTTCCGTATATACCCCTGTAAATAATCCAAACATACTATGTCCTTAGGATAATAGTGTCACTGCATGTTTGAACATGAATAATTGCATACTGAAAATTCAATTCAGTGAATGTGAATCGCATTTTTATATTTAAATAAAATAGATAATTCAAATTAATATTTTTTTAAAAATATTAACATATGTAATGTACATAATTACTCAAATGAGTTTTTTTTTTATATTTATGATTATATTTTTTAAAAGGGATTTCATAACCAAAACTCCAATTATGTCTAAATTATAAACTATTTTCATTTTTTAAAAAGAGAAAAGTAAAACCAAGTCCTCTTAAGGCTCTAACCCCTTCATTTCACTTAGAGAAGCCTTTCAAATTTATTAAATCTTGAGAATATCCCTGATTTATATATATATATATATATATATAATCATATTAAATTTAAATGAAAATTTTTCAAAAAAAAATTTTGGTTTCTCAGTTTTTGCAAAATAAAGATAGAATTTTTTTTTAAAGTTTTTTAAACTATATGATTTTTTCCAACTAACAAAAAAAAAGAAAAACGATGTTAACTCTCCCTTATTTTGGTAGGAGAAAAATCATTAATTCAGTTAAAAATCTTCCTTGTGACATTAAAAAAAAATGATTTTGTTATGTTTTGTGATTTAAAGTTTTTTTTTTGTTTTTTTAGTAGAAATTTGGGAGGGATTAATAATATATATATATATATATATATATATACTATATGGGCTAGTTTTTAAATAAAATAATAATTTTACACTTGTCAAATAATAAAAACTTTAACACCTTAATAATTTTTTTAGAAACCACAAAGTTTTAAAAAAACTAAAAAACTACAAGAAGTTTTTCTAAAAGTTTTCAATTTAAATTATTAAGTTACTTACCATCGTGCCAGCACTATTGTCGATGTTCTATTAGAATATTTAAAACACATGACCAGATAAAAATAAATTTAAAAAAAAAGTAATTAGAAAAATGTAAAAAGCATCATATTTACAAGGAGTTTTTAGTAATTTTCTTTTATAAATAAAATTGGAATTTTGGGATATATTTTAATATTTGTATTATTTTTTATGTTATAACGATTATAGAAATAATTTTAAATATAAATTAACGCATGTGCAATGCACATGCTAACTGGAGTGGGTACTTAGTACTACAAACATTCTAAATAGTGACAATTATTAAATTTAATAAAAGCTAAAACTTCCTGCCAGTTTGAAATTCCAAAATTGGGCATGAGATGAGGCATTGCATTGATTATAAATTTAAATTTTAAATGGAGAAATTTCAACAAAGAAAATAAATAATAATAGTTATAGTTATAATAATAATAATAATAATAATAAAATAAATTATATGAAAAGGTTCACGTGATAGAGTCCTTTTCCCCATGAAAAAGGGTAGGCTTGTTTTGGGGCCCACCTCGTGGTCTCATATCATCTTAGTCAAAATTTTCACCTCAGTGTACTATTCAACATTATCATTATATTTTCAATTCATACCCTTAATATTTATTTAAATATATAGACCCAACTCTTTATTTTTATTTTCATTTGGAGGTAAAGTCAACTTTGGTGGCTGTTATTTTTAATGTTGAATTATATTATATATATATATATCCGCAGATAACGTTTTTATTATATATATATATATATATATATTTCAGTATTATTTTTAAATTGATAAAAAAAATAAATATGAAGGTTATATTGTAAATCTTATTGCCAAAGTTACTAATATAAATAAAAAGGGAAAAATACAAAAAAAAAGAAATTTGTGGTTTTTAAGATTTGCAAAATAAAAAATAAATTTTTTTTTGATTCTATAATATGTAGTTTTCTAGATTTCTCAAAAGAGGAAAAATCATATCCAAGATATTAATGGTGTTAACTCAAATGGACAAAATCATCATTTCATTTTAAAACTAATTTATATGACATAAGATATATATATATATATATATTTTATAAGTTTATTAATCTCTTCCAAAATTCTACTAAATGAAAAAAAAAACTTAAATTCCAAAAATTTAAAAACATATGTTTTTTATGCTACGTGACGGTTTTTACATGAATGGACGATTTTGCACTATAAAAAATGATAAAGTTAACACCATTGATGGTTTTTTCTCTTTTCGCAAATATAAGAAATCACATATCATAAAATTGAAAAAAAACCCGCATTTTTTATTTTGCAAATCTCATTAACCACAAGGTCTTTTTTGCATTTTCCAAATAACATTTTTAAATAATGTATAAATTATCTTGAAAATATTGGAAAATAAATAAATAAATATAATTTGATTAAAATAAAAAAAGGCAAATAAAATGTGTATAAGTGTCTATTTTATACCATATTTTATGTATAACAAGATTGAACAACTAGACCGAAATACTATAACTTGTATATACTATAAATATAATTATTTATTATAATATTAATATTAAGTTCAACATTAATTTTTTTGCAACTAATAATTTATCCTGAATATGTATATATATATATATATATATATATATATATATGATAAGAGAAACATAAATAATATAAGAATAAATATATATATATATACCAAACATCATTGATTATATGTTACCTCTTCTTATTTTTTCTTTTTCACTATATCATTTACCGAATATCAGTGATTTTGTGAATAGGGCGGCTTGATTCTTGTTAGATTAAATCTTTTGAACTTTCACGTGCCTTCTTTTTAGAGGTTATGGGTGTAGAAAAATTTTGGCAATATATGCTTGTTCTATCACTTTTAATATAGCCCCTCATATTTGAGAAATACAAACACTGTTGTATTCACGAATGAACAATGAAGAATCCAACATGCATGGAATCAAATAATTGCATTGGGAAAAAAGATTTTCACAAAGCCTTTCAACAGAGTTCAAGATGTATAAATCACAAAGTACAACCAAGGTTTTAAAAAAAGCAAGACAAATGTGCAAGTGATACATGTTTATAGAGTTAAAGAAACTTGTGGTTCCATATTCCTTATACAATGCAACTTGCTCAAAAGTAAACATATATCTGGACTTGAGATGAAGAATCAAAAGATAAATACCTGCTAAGCACTTCGTTTTGCAGCGACGTTGCGACGCCACTAAACACTATAGCCTAGAAAGAGGGGAGAGGGGTGAGTAACTATAGTCACACAATGAGTAGATTAGCATAATTCTAAATGGATATAAAACCATAACATTTAAATCCAAATAAACAAGCTTTTACAAGTATACATATAACTTCAAAACATTTCAATATATATATATATATATATATAGGTTCCATAATGAGCATAAGAATCAATTTTAACCAAAAGAAACTTCCAACATTCATTAATAACAATTTTAGCTTAAAACAAATTTGATAAGGAATTATAATGAAACTCATCATAAACTCGTCGACAAAATGGGATTTAGCATTCCGAAACTAAATAAAAACTTAAAAGTTCACAATGAAAATTTTGACATAGTATAATGATCCAAATGAGATTATTTCAGAATCCGACTCAAAACTCATCAATAACACTATCTTTCAATAAGGGTATTTACAACCAAATATGGAGTTCGCAATTCAAAGATTCATTTCAAGAATTCATGGTTTTGCAAGAAATGAAAATGTAAAGTCGTTCTCAAAACAATAGCCTGAAAATCTCTGACATTAGCCGCCATCGCGACTAAATTGAGAGCCATCAAGGTTTTCATACCCTTGACGTTGGCTCACCGAGACACTATATAGTGATCTCCAGATTCTCAGTGTATTGTCGCGTCCGGACTTCTACGCTCCACCCAAACCGGGTACCAAACATGAACCCAGTCCACACGTTGTCTCCCATTATACCGGACCGTGAGGAATCATTACTACTATTATACTAGAGACTTTTTCTTTGGTTTTGTTCCCTACTTTGGGTGTTCTCAGTAGGGTTTTGTCTAGTCTAGGAGTTCGCAATTATAGAATAGTCTTTGTGTATCAGGTTCTGGCACAGCCTTTGCCATCTCCGGCCTTGAACCTTATTGTTGGGCTAAAATCCGCACAACTTGTGTGAATCCCAGCCTTAAGCTGTTGGTTAAGCTAAGATCTGCACGCATTGTGCAAAATAACACAGCATGTGTGAATCGGCATAACCTGTGCAAAATGGCATAGCCTGTGTCATTCCCAGTCACAACCCTTTTTCTTCAAGGTTGAGGTCCACATAGCCTGTGTGGAGCTTTTCCTGCACTGTTTCTTTCTTGTTATCATAAGGGCATTTTTGTCTTTTTAAAATCTTAAACCCTTTTATACATCTTCTACCCTCTTTTCCTCTCATTCACTTGATGTTCTCTTGGGGGAGAAGAAAGGTTTTGGATGATCTCCTTTTCTTGCTAGGTTGGAGCTCTAAGATCCTTTATCCTTTTCCTTGCGTCTAGACGTATGGATTCTTCCTTTTTGTTTTCCTTGTTGTTTGGTAGTGTATTGGATCTAAGATTAGGGTTGAACTTGAGAAAAGTTCGATTCTTGTTCTTCCTTCTTGCTTGGTGTTGTTAGAGCTTGGGAAGTTTGTTTGCATTGTGTTCTTCCAAGTTTGATTGTAACCCTGAACCTTCTTCTTGCTAGAATTTCCATTACTGTAGTGTTCTTGTAGCATAGACAAATCTCCTTCTTTTCCCTTGTCTCAGTTTGGATTGAAGCCAATACCTTTAGGAATTCTTTGAAAACCCTTGGAATCCAGTTTTGAGCTAACCCTAGGCCTCTTATACGGTTGCATTGCATATAGACTTAGGTTTCTTTTGTGCATTCCACTATCCTATCTTCTTTGTTATTTTAGTTCATTTGTGGTTATGTGATGTTGTTTGGTTAAGTGGTGAGAACTCGGCTCAAGGCAAGGAGCCGGCAGAGGAGTAGCGCACTCATGGTCTTTAATTGCCTAAGTCATGAGTGGATTAAGTTGATTGCACATTTCTAGTAGAGTATTATTTAAAGATCCTCATTGTTTGCTTTGAAAGTAATTCATGACTATATCATATTACATTGATGTTTTAATCGGTTTGGAAGAATTTCCTATGTTATTGATCTATATATCTATATATATATATATATATATATATATATATATGAAAGTCATGAACAGGTTTATGACCATACTTGTATATTCGAATTAGAATGATTTGTGAAAACTCGCTCGTATTATCATGTTTTTGGCACTTATAAATATGAAAATGGTTTTCATTTCTGATGTTTAATGTTTGTCCTAGTCATGGACATTATGATGTATTGCACATGTATTGTATCATTAGGACACCTATAGGTCTTCAACATATACACGGAAGTGGATCTACGACCTTAATGTTCTTGACATGATGGTTTTGATAGTGATTAGAATTTAAGCCTAACCTGTAGGAAGGGGAACACTCATGTCAAGCCTGTAGAGAGGGTGTGAGAGGTTCCATTTATATTTCCCTCTTTCGAGAGGTGCGTAGAAGCTTTTAAGAGGTATTTCATCCAGAACCTAGATATCACCACACAAGGACCCGGTGGGATCAATATTAAGGGCATAAGGACCTTGACGGCTCTGAACTTAGTAGTGAGCACGGCTAGAGTTAGAGAGGTTGCTAAACCACTATGCTTTTGATCGCGATGAAAACTTCATATTTTTGAGACATTATGTTCTCTTACAAAGAAAATTCTTGAGATGTCTCTTGCGTACTCTTTTGAAACAACTTGGTCTGATGATGAGTTTTATGTTTTATTTAAAACTTTTAAAACTCGTACTATGCCAAATGATTATTTGTGAATATTGGGAACTTCATTTGATTAAATTGGTGTTTATGCTCTTTATGAAACTTATGTACAAATATTTGTTATACACATGATGAAATGCTTTGAGGCTATGAATATATTGGTGAAAACTTATGTTTTGGTTTTGAATAATGTGGTTTTACATCCTACATTTATATATAGTTTTAAATGTTGAAATGTTTCAAGATTTGTGTATTATTGCAAAAGCTTGACTATTGGAAATTTATTGGTTTATGTCGATATTCTTTTAGAATTGTGCTATCCTTCTCACTGAGTGACTTTGGTTACTCAGCCTTTTCATCCCTTCTAAGCTTTAGCATCTAGTGGCGTTGCCACAAGAAAGGGTGCTAGGCATCCTCTTTATTATCCTTTTTCTTTCCAATATTATTTATATTTATTGTTGAGCATGAACCCATTGTATTAGGAATATGAATCCACCAGTGATACTTGACTCTCTACATGTATTACTAGCATGTTGTCTATTTTCGTAAAAACCCCTGGTTGTATTTGTGCCAAGTATGTTTCTTTGAACTCTATTATCTTGTTATGATAGTATTGCTTCCTCTATGCTACCTTTTGTTTCATGTTTTCTGCTTATACACTTCTTCTTTACATTGTTGCTAGCAGAGAGTTGTAAGCCTTGCGGCGACTCAAGGGTTGAGTGATGTGTGTGTATCCCTCCTTAGGTTGTCACGGCGGTTATCACGTGCTTAGCTTGCGGGTCAGGGAGTGGCAATTGCAATAGTGTGTAAAATAGCCTCATCACCATCAAAACCACACCTCGTCCGACATTAAGACCGTAGCCCAACACTTTCGTATATAAGTCCTGACCGGTGGGTGTTCAAATAATACAATTCAAGTTCAAACATATCAAAATGTCGACACCTTGAACAAGCATTCACATTTCTCAGAGTAAATACCAATAGTGTCAAAAGAGAACATTGAGTATACTTTTGGAATACATTGCATATATCTTTGAAAATGTAATGATAACTCATCCAAACAAACATAGCTTTTGGCCCAAATAAAACTCATAACTTAGAATGACAAGAGATCCAACTTTAACTTGATTACTAACTTGAACTATGAAATCATTCCAATTTACTATTCAAAAGTTATAGCATCGATCGACTTTATAAAACCTCTCACTAAGGTCCTATCCTTTTATAATAATTTCCAACAACTCACCATAGCACAACACATAGATTTCTTTCATAGATAGCATTGCTTTTAACATCATAAATACCATAAGATTCCATTATCGACTAAACTAAAGAAATTCCTTTTCATCAATCGTCAAATAGAATTAATTAATTTCCCAAATGAATTCCTCACAAGTCAATAGATACATCATCAAGAAAAGAATATGATCTTTAGCTTAAGATAACAAGTACAAGATCAAGTATATGATTTCCATTATTTTGATGTAATATTGTACTTATTATAGAAAATCATCTGTCTAAAATCACCTCTTGACCAATGAAGAGATATATCATTCTCTTAGTATTATTCTTTTCTCATATCATCAAAATCATCTCGAATTTTTTTTAACACCCATAATACTATTCCTTAACTCATTGGGTTCATGCATATAAATATCTTAACTTAGTTCTATATAACATGCCCCACATGGACAATATTCACCAATTTTCCACTAATATCAAATATGCACATGAAGCTTATGAACTCTAACTCAATGATCATTATGTTTGCTAACATACATCCTTTAGATCATCCATAGTTCACATATAGCACTAAGGAAGTTCTAACATCAACCTCATAAAGACTACCCAATAGCATGTATCATTTACACCCATTATTCCTCCTCCTTAACTTCACGATTTATAGCCATGCATTGACTTGTTGACATAACAATATAACTCATCAAAACATTAGATTAACCTCAGTGTGGACTCCTTTTTTCTCACCCGGCCTTTAATTAGGGTTTGACATGTAGAAAATGAATGGATCACAAATCAAATTTAATTTTTTATGACTTCAAGGAATTATGGGTTCATGACTTCCATTAGAGGCAAGCCCTTAATGTTCATTACCCTGGACATTATCGCAGGAACCTCCGATTAAGAAATAAGTGTGAACAAGGAAATAAATTGTGACAATCAATTTCATTCATTTCAATCAATATGAATACAAGAAATTTGAAATCATCTTGATTTATGAACTTGTGTCCGAACTGTGTCTCAGACATTTTTACATTTTGAATTTGATTTTTATTTCAAGTTCTGGATCCTCTATGTTGATGAATTATAAACTTGATTTTGACTTTCCATAAGCTTCGGCTTTCATGCTTGTGAAACTTTCTTCAAGTCTTGACTTGTGAAACTCTTAGGGTCCTTGACTTATGATGTCTTGAGACTGTTGAGTTCAATTGTCGATTTATATGGATTTTCAAATATTAAGTTGTGAGACTCTGTGGGTCTTCGACTTTTGATGTCTTGAGACTACTGAGTCCAATTGTCGATTTATATGGATTTTGAATATTGACTTGTGGAACTCTTTGGGTCTTTGACTTATGATGTTTTGAGGCTACTGAGTCCAATTGTCAATTTATTTGGATTTTCGAATATTGACTCTTCTTCATATTTTGAGTCTTGGCTTGCTACTTTGGCTTTGATTTTAGATATATATATATATATATATATCACATTATACATGTGTATATTTGAACATAGTGGCTGCATGTGCCTCATCACAACATTACATGTTTCATTGGCAATTTTGTATGTCTCATTACCATCTTGAAATATATATTTCATATTGTCTTGAAATTGAGCATATTTAATATCTTGGCATTGCCTCAAAATGAATATGAATATATATATATATATATATTTTTATATTTATATATATATATATATAAATAAATCCATGCTTGTCATATTCACCTCCAAGTGCATGGAGGGGCCCACCTTTTGAAAATTCCCCTCTTTAACAAATGATACCTGTGGGGGTATATGCATGTATGCCATGCTATTACATGCTTTCTCATCATTTTTTTTATTATTCATTTGCATGTGTATGCAGTATCCTTGCATGTTTCTCATCATTTATTATTATTATTATTATTTATTCATTTCCATATAGTGGGGCCTGCTTTTGGATATTATATATATATATATATATATATATTTTGGGTAAATTATTAAAATAGTCACTCAACTATTCGGTCACTTCTATTTGAGTCACCGAACTATCAAAAATTTCAATTAACTACCCTAACTTTAGATTCACGTTCAATTAGGTCACTCAAGCTAACTCCGTTAACGGTGTGCTCATGTGGCACGCCATGTCACATCCCTTGCCACATCAGTATGCCACAGTAGCATGTCATGTGGCAAGGGGTGACCTAATTGAACTCGAATTTAAAGTTAGGGTAGCTAATTGAAATATTTGATAATTTGGTGACTCAAATAGGAATGACTTAATAGTCGAGTGACTATTTGAATAATTTATCTTATTTTGAAATTTTATTTTTTTAATCTACTTTTTGTTTTTTGAATTGAGATTGATTTTTGTTTATTGGAATTTTGTTGTGGTTTAGAAGAAGTTGAGCAAGGTTGATGGTGTTTGCTTAAATCATGAGAGCTGTGTATTTGCCTTCTTAAACAAGAACAAGGTCCAAGTGTAATTATTGCAATTGTATGAAATTATAATTCAATAACACTATGCATTTAACAAATTTTTTATCCGCATCACAAATTACTGTAATTTGTGTGCATCAATCAAATGTTTAAAAGAATTCAGTGCTGTAAAACTACATTCAACAAGCATTTGACGCTTACATTTCATAACCAAAAACTAACCAAAATCACATGTTTCATTGTTTTGAGATTCATAAATAACAGAAATAGTTTACTGAGAAATTTCTTCCCATTGAGATTGTTTTCTTTTCACTTGGGAGACATTCACAGCTTGTTGTTTTTCTCCCATGTACCTTGATGTTACTTGCTTGTATGGTTGTCTCAATTGCACTTCAGGTGGATTTGCAGAAATAGCCCCAGTGACAGAGCTTTGCTGCAAGTAAAAATCTTGACTAGAACCCTGTAGAACATTCACACACCAAGTCAAAACATTATTGTGACAAATGTAAAGTTTCAAGTCTAATTTACTCACATCAGGCATCCATCTAAGAGTGAATTCAGGTGGGTGAGTTGGTGGTCTATTTACACCAGTTGGTTTGCATATCTGTGGAAAAATAGTTTAGAATATTTAGAATATTACAAAGTGTAATAGTTGAAAAATTCTAGTGAGTAATTTTCACCTTTTTAGTTGTATCTACTTCCATTCTTTCTCTCATTCTTTCTCTTATACTCACAATTTTAGCTTGCCTCTGCTGGGTAGACCCCTATGAATAGAAATTAAATTTTTATATCTCACAAGCCAGTTGCAAGAATTAAAAAACTTGTTTCATACCTTTGATGTTGAAGTTTGCATCTGACTAGTAGCATTAGCTCTAGCCTGCAATGCAACTGTTTTATTAAAAATCAATCTTAAATCCCATAATTTTAATTGTGAATGAGGCTTTCACCTTTTCAAGTGCACCCACATTCACTCTGTCTCCACCACCCACATCTACATATTGTGACTGCTATGTGAACACCTAATAACATAAATTAAGTTTTTCCAAAACACAAGTTAGTTGCAGGAATTAAAAAGGAGATATAACATATTTTATACCTTTGATGTTGAAGGTTGTCTTTGATTTCTCCTACTAGCTCTTCTAGGCTGAAATGTAATTATTTTGTTAGAAGTTAGCTTCAAACACATCTGAAAATGCACATAAAAAATATTAAACTAGATTTTCACCTTTTGAAATGCACTCACTTCCACTCTTTCTTTTCCACCCACATCTCCAGCTTGCCTTGAAGTTTCTCCCACAACTCTTCTAACCTAAAAAAAAACCATTTTATTAGAGTCATACAATTAACGTGAAAATAAATTTGGACTACTTATAGCCATTTTAGGTAGCCTCCTATTACCCCCAACCTCTCCCTTACAAGTTCTGATATTGTGCCCTGTTTTTCCACATTTTCTGCAGTTAAGTTGCACCCCTTTCCTACTAACCTTGGTTTGACTTACAATTGGCTCATCTATTTCCTTCCTTCTACTCTTATGTGGTCTACCTGGAGGTCTTCTCATCATAGGAGGGAGAATGGGTTCCAAATCTTGTACATTGCACCATTGTCTTGCCCCTCTGATAGGATGAATGAAATGTGAATATATATGCAATTGTGTCTCCCTGTGGTAGCATGCACTGACATACTGTTCTGGTCTTTCTTGAGTAATGAACATTACTGCAACTGCATGATTACAAGGAATTCCACTAAGATCCCATTTCTTACATGAACAACTTTTCAACTCTATGTCCACCACATGTTGATCTGCTAGCCTACAAGAGACTTGATACTTTGGCCCACCAGCATGCCTAGCCCAACACTTACTTGATTCGTCAATCATTTTGTCAAGCTTTCTCTGAATTTTAGGTCACAAAAGTCCAGTGTACTTTTCAGCTGCTTCCTTCTTTATTGCAATCCTCTGCATCAATTGTGTCCTTATAGTCTCCATCATAGTTAAAATGGGTTTTCCCCTTGCTTCCAAGATGTATTTGTTGAAGCATTCGCACAAATTATTGAGCAGCATGTCACATTTGGTCCATGTGGAGAAGTGTGACTTAGACCAATGTCTTGGGTCCTTACCTTCCATCCATTTATAAGCAACTTCTGATAAACATCTCATTTCAGCCATTGCATCCTCAAACTCCTTCAAATATGTTGCTCTGGCAGCTCTCCACAGGCAATCTTTCAATGCTTTTCCTTTGGTGTTAGGTTGGGACTTGAAATTAGTGTACAAATGGCTCACACAATTCCTATGCTCAGCATTTGGCACCAATTCTGCTAGAGCATCAATTAGTCCCTACAAAGAATCAAGTTAAATAAAGGACATTGCAACGATGTATTTGACTAAAAATTTTTTTAAAAAAAATCATAAATCATACTACCTTCTGTTTATCTGACATGAACGACCAACTATATGAGTTGACTATCTCTAGATCTTGTATTAGCATATCAATGAACCATCACCAAGAATTAAAGTTCTCACTCTCAACAGCAGCAAATGCAATGGGGTACATGCAGTCATTTGCATCAATCCCCACTGCCACCATTAAGTGTCCTCTATAGTAACCCTTCAGAAAACATGCATCCAAGCTAATTATAGGCCTGCACCCAGCTTTAAACCCACTCTTGCATGCTTGTAGGCAAACATATATGCGTAGGAATAGTCTAGACTCCAACAAACAAATTGTTGTGGTGCCTGCATTAGTTTGCCTAAGCTCTTCCAAGTAGTCATAGATCCTTGCATATTGTTCCTTTGCATTCCCAAAGACCAACTCAAGTGCTAGCACCTTAGCCCTATAACACTTGCTTAATGGAACTAGTAGATTAAATTCAGTCCTCACATCTTGTTGCAAAGAACTGATAGAATAATTTTGGTAATTGGAAAACTTATGCAAGTAATGGGAAGCCATCCACCTAGAAGTGACATTCCTATTCCTCATCTCCTTCAAGCATGTATGCTCACCAACATAGGTTTTAATCTGCCAAGTGTTATCCGTTTTATCTTTTGAATTAAATTTTGACCCCCATAACACCCATGGACAGTCTTTTTTGCATATAGCTTTAACTCTTCTTCTGTCATTTCTTACAAACTTCAAGTTATACCTATTCATCCTTCCATATTGTTTCACTGCTTCCTTAAGTGACTCTCTCCTAGAAAATAACATTCCTTTCTCTAACTTAGGGTTGTTGATATCTGTTTGGTTATTAAACTCCAAAAACCTTCTACTTGACTTGTGTCCTGCATCATCAGAATCATGCACACTATGTAATGAATCTGAATGCTCATAGTCTGAGTCTTCATTGACTTCTACACCTTCTGCACCTTCAATCTCTATAGCACAATTTAAACCAGAACCAGAACCTAAGTTGCAATTCACACCACCCATATCCCTCTCTATCCCTAAATCAACAATAACTTCAAACACTTGGGTCATCATCATCATCCATATCATAATCACTCTCATTAAAATCAGAGTCTGAACTATCTGTATGAAACCCTACATTCACCTCATCTGCTTCAAAGTCAGAGTTACTATTACTAGACATTGAATTTTCAAAATTTTGTTGATCCAAGGCATCAAATTCCACCTGCAACAATTGAACACTAAAATAATGCTCAACAGCCCAACAAGATAAATTCCACATCTTAGTAGAGAATTTAAAAACTTCATGCAACATCATAACAAAATCAAGTTTCCAAAAGTAATAGTATTACTTCAATAACAAACAGAAACTATAATCTTTTTGACCTTGTTCAATAAACCTTTAAATTTAAAAATAGCATATTGTTAAGGCCATGAGGTTGGTAAATGAAATTGAGGGCATGTGACACTTATTAAAAGTTTTTGTTCAAAGGCTAAATTTTCCCCTATTTTCCCATGGCACATATTAAATCTTACACTTATCCAATATATAATTAAGCAATGCAAACAAAAGCTCATTTCCTTCAAAAGACCATTTTGCATATATTTAAAGAATCAATCCACATAAGCGCAATTCCTTATTAATGCTTAAACATCAAGCCACATAAGTGACTGAAATGGAAACACTTACTATAAACAGCAAATACACAATGTGAGCATGAGAATTAAAACCATTTGCATCAAACATATATTTATCAAAAAGACAATATATATATATATATATATATATATATATCATTAACATACAGGAACCATAGTTTGGATATCATGTTTATATCATACATAGCTAGCAAGTGTAGATAATAATACAAATAAATAATAAAGATCACAACAATCATGTGAGCCTTGAAATGCAAAAAATAAAATAAAATAAAATAAAATAAATTCTTCACCATTTTAAGTAAAAGTTTGTTCAAATTTGCAAGACAGTAAAACACATCATATAATGTTGTTCACAAAATTTACATCCTTATTAACAAACAAACAAATCCAATATAACAGAAAATCAACTAATTGCAATTTTCCATCAAGATCTTATGTAACAGAAAAACCCATAGCAATGATAACAATTTCGTGTGGTATATAAACATAAAATAAAACATCAATAATTCTACATAACCCTCAATCAAAACCAGGCCCAGTAAGCCATGTGGAAATTCATCTTTCCAACCTTACACACTTTCAAACCCACAAAGATATATATATATATATATATATATATATATATATATACATAGCCATTACAAGAATGGAAAATTAAATAGAAAGCAGAAAGAAGAATTGAAATGGGGGCACCGACCTGATCTTTCTCCTTCCCTGCATGGCCACATCTCATGTGATCCCTTTGTCTGTTGTTTGGTTCCATGGCTTGTGACAAAGATGATGAAAGGGATTTTAGAGGGATTAAGCTTTCGACTGGGCAAATAGGAGTTCCAGGATGAAGAGGAGGGAAAATGGTTGGAAGATAAGTTTTTTTGTGAGGGTTTCTTGGCGTCATTAGGCTTCTTGAAAATGGTGGTTCTCTAAGAGGCTAGGGTTTTTGGATGAGAAAGAGTGGTGGTTCTATGAGAGGCTAGGGTTTTCCGATGAGAAAGAGTACTGGTGGTTCTCAAGGAGGCTAGGGTTTTGGGATGAGAAGATAGGGTTTTCGAATGAGAAAAGGTGGTGGTTCTCTGTGAGGCTAGGGTTTTTAGATGTGAAAGAGTGGTGGTTCTCTGAGAGGTTAGGGATTTCAGATGAGAAAGAGGGGTTTTTTCGGTGAAGGTTTGTTGGGTCTTGTCACGAGGGAGAAAGGTCTTGTCACGAAGACAAACCATCTTGTCATGAGGAAAAAGAAGTGTTTTTTTGGCGCGAAACATAGAAGGGGTTACCAGGTGGCATGCTAATAGGGTTTTTATGTGTGATGTGGCATACTGATGTGGCAAGGGATGTGACATGGCAGGCCACGTGAGCACACCGTTAATAGAGTTAGCTCAAGTGACCTAATTGAACGTGAATCTAAAGTTAGGGTAGCTAATTGAAATTTTTGATAGTTCAGTGACTCAAATAGGAGTGACCGAATAGTTGGGTGACTATTTTAATAATTTACCCATATATTTTTGTGAACCGTGCATGTGAGTATACATGCCTACCGCTCTATTGCATGCTTCTTATCCTATCTCCTATATTATATATATATATTTGGAGCTCTAACTACTTCAAAGTTAACTCACACATAAGATCCATTTTATAACAATGCCCAGTAAACATCATTCACCCGAGAATAAAAATGGACTTTGAAATATGAATACATGGTCAACAACATTAGGAACTCACACTTCAGCTTTCTGAGTAACAATATGTAATAGTCAAGCACAAATACAAGGGTAATACTAGGTATTAAATGAAATTAAATGGTGGCTCTCCTACTTGGCCTCTTTGAGAGCAAAGAACACCGTGTATCTTACTATGGAGCACATCGGTGATATTTAAACCCATTTTGAGAAGGTTTGTCCGAATATCACTCACTCCCCTTCCTTCTAGAATTTTTGCTTTAAAGCTCTTTTGTTTTCATTAGTTCAGTTCAACATCAACAGGCAATTCATGATATTCATTTATATATATAATGGGTCCATCCATGAGATGCCAAGCCTTGGACTGCATGAAATGATCCAAAGCATGGGTCTCAGTTAGGCACAATTTTATAAACAAATCTTGGTATTTTTGATAATATATTATTTCAAAATTTTGCCTTTGCTCCGATCTTGTAATTCACTGAACACTTCAGCGTCTCAATTTTATCATCAAGAAACTTGTCCAGCGCTTGTCCGACTTTCGCTTGATGAGAAGGTTGCCATCAGTCAAGCTCTTGCCCACCATCAAGCTCTTCTTAATATGCACCATGAGATCATTAATGGTGTAGATCCCGACGTCCTGGAGCTTCTTGATATCTCCGACCTTGATACCTTGAGAAATCCAACTTGAAGTAGTCATCCTCATCAAAGAAGTTTATATGAGCAATCGTGTTCATGATTACAAAGATAGGATCTTGCATTGGTATCTTCATCTTTATCCATGTTATCTTTTTCAACATCTTTAATTCATCTCTTTCCTTCTTTAGCTTTGCTGTAACATGACATGCGGCATCATATTAACATAGAGCATGACTTAGCCTTTGTCGCGCAGATATGAGGCATGACATACAACATCGTACTGATATAAAGCATTAAGCATGACATGCAGTATCATGCTGGCAGCTTGCAAATGTCTTGGCTTTGATATTTTTTCTTCTTGACTGGTATAAGGTAATCCAATGTGAGCTCCTCCTTCATAATTGAGCCCTTCCTATACTCTTTGATATGCTGGTCGACCAAATGGCTGTTAAACTGCAACCTAGACTTCTTCGAAACCACCGGATCATCAAGTACCTTGTCGGACGGCGTGCATATTGTTGTAATCAATGTGTTAGGGTTTCAGCTTCGATGCAGCAGCAGTGAAGGAGATGACTTGTAGTGCAGAACGAGTGATGGGTTGGCTTTGGGTTTTGGCTTCGGTTTTGGCTTTAGCTTCAACGTCGCAGCAACGGCGGACAACATCGGCAGCAACAACGTCAGCATTGGAAGCAGGCAAGGGTGGCAGCGGCGACGTTGGCTCGCTCCTTCCTTCTTCTTTCCTTCTTGATTCGACTGACTTCTCTTGGTTCCTCATCTCTTTCTCTCTGGGAACGACAGCAACGGCGGTGGCGGTGATGGCCGCGACAATGCAGGGAGTGACCTCTTCTCTTTCTTCTTCTTTCTTCTCTCCATCCTTATCTCTTTGGCCGAGTTCCGTTCATCGTCCTTCTCTAGTTGGTCCTTCTCCATCTTCGCGGGTTTATCATCAAGAGTGACTGTAGGCGGCAAGCAAGAATAACAACAGCAGCCGTGTCGGCGATGGCGGCAGCTTCTCAGGCTTCTCTGTCTTCACAGCTTCACATCAAGAGCAGCAGGGATATGTATGGAGGTACAGGGAAGAGAAATCTAAGTGTTTCTTCTTCTTTCTTTTGGCTCCTTCGGCTCCTTCTTCGGCCGGTTCTCCTCTCCTTTGTTTCCCTTCTTCTTCTTCTTCTATCGAGAAAGCCCGGTCCTTTTTTAAAATTCTCCCCCCTTGCCCTTCTTTTAAAACGTGCAATTGCCCTCGTCGTAGACGATCGTGCTGGCGGTTGTTCAAACCGTGAAGCCGATGTGGATGGCGATCATCCCACGTTCTTTTTTCTTCTTCTTTTTTTATTCTTTTTTTTATTATTTTATTATCTTATATATGTATATATATATATATATATATCTATATGATTTGATTTTGATTGATTTTTTATATATATTATATTTTTTTAATTGAATTTTGTTTATTTAAATTATTTTATATTATCTGATTTAATTCAATTTATTTATTGATTTATTTGTTTAATTTTATTATATATTATATATATTATCCGATTTTTTTTACTTAATTAATTTGATTTAATTTAATTTATTTTGTTTTATTTTATTATATATATATATATATATATATATATATATATGTTTGCCTTGGTTTATTTTATTTTAATTTATTTTATTATATATACGATTTGATTTGATTTGATTTATTTTATTTTATCTTTGATCTTATATGATTATTTTATCTTATTTAAATTTTTTTTGTTGATTTAAATTTTATTTTATTATATATATATATATATATATATATTTGCCTCGTGATTTGTATTCACGGTTGATCCACGGTTGATCTTGCTATTGTGCTCGCCTCAAGATTGGTGTTATAGGCCAGTCTTGAACTTTGGATCGCCTCGAGATCGGTGCTCTTGGCTGATTCGGATATTTGAATATATATATATATTAGATCGCCTCAAGATCTGTGCTCTCGACTGATCTTGGGATTTGTATATTTAGATCACCTCGAGATTGGTGCTCTCGGCAGATCTTGATATTTGAATATTTTGGATCGCCTTGAGATCAGTGCTCTTAGCTTATCCGGAGATTTGAATATTTAGATCGCCTCGAGATCGGTGCTCTCGGCAAATCTTGATATTTGAATATTTTGGATCGCCTCGAGATCGGTGCTCTTGGCTTATCCGGAGATTTGAATATTTAGATCACCTCGAGATCGGTGCTCTCGACAGATCTTGATATTTGAATATTTTGGATAGTCTCGAGATCGGTGCTCTTGGCTTATCTAGTGATTTGACTATATATATATATATATATATATATATATATATTTAGATTGCCTCGAGATATGTGCTCTAGGCTGATCTTTGGATTTTTTTTAACATTTAGATCGCCTCAGGATATTAATTCTTGGGTGATCTTGAATATATCCAACTATTATGAAATTTATTCATCTTATCCACATGTTGTCCTAATTTGATTATGATCGGGTCGCATTTTTGTTTTAAAATTTTAATTTGATTTGAATTAGGACATGCGTAATTTTTTTATATAAACACTCAGTTATATCAAATAAACTCATCGTAGTCATTATAATATTCAACAATTTTCATTCATCCAAAAGGTATATATTCCAGCAGGTTCAAATTTAACGACCTTAACTCAAAGTCACAACAAGATTTTCAAAGAATTTAAGACAACATGCCCAAAGCCATTCTCATCTTAAATGTAACCTATAGAAGCTAAATTAACACCATATCAAACCAACCAAAACATTGATTTAAAAATACGATAAAACCATAAAATACTTTCATTAAATGATTAAAAACATTTAAATATCTTAATAGAATTATGCATTCAGCATAACCCACTCACAAACTTAGAAGACCAGATTTCCCCAAAGGGGTGCTACTCCTTCGTTGGCTTCTTCTCTCGAGTCGAGCTTTCACAACCTAACTAACATACACACGCTTGCACGTGCGCGCACACCCACAACAAAACCCAACCAACAAGAAGAATGAGCAACAAGGAAATAAGAAGAAGAGATGCATAAAGAAGAAAACCCTAAACCTATATGCAATGTAACTCTATAGAAGCTTGGATTAAACTTGAGTCTAATGAATTACAAGGAATTCCCATGATATCAACTACATTCCAAACCAAGGAAATACAAGAAAGGAGCAAGATTCACCCAAGCTAAAGTATTGATATAGTATACCCGATCTCAAGCACAATGGAGGTTCATCAATCCAACAAGATTGAAGGAAATGGATTACTCAACCTCTACTCAAGCTCTTAATATCCATAAACGAGAATGACAACCAAAAATCTCACCAATTTCAATAAATATAAACCCTGAATCTAGCATTCAAGAAATGAAATACAAGTAGAAGAAATTGAATGACTTAGCTTGAAACAATGATCCTACCTCTCACAAATAAGGATAAAGCAATAACTCAAGCTCCTCAAGCTCATCAATTACAATCCTAGTTTAATTCTACCAAGGATGAAGAATAAGAAGTAAAACAAGAAAAAGGAGGATGACATTATTTCATCAAGCCCTAAGGAGAAAGAGAAAGAGCACCACTAGAGCTTCTTCCAAGGATGAGGATGGAGGGATTCAAATAGAGATCTCTCATTCACGGGGAGAAGCTAAGAAGATGAGAAGGAAAACAAGGAAGAAAGATAAAAAGGTTTAGGGGGTGTGAAATTTGCAAAAATACCCTTGTGACAACAAGAAAGAAGGATGTAAGAAAATTCCACATAGGCTCTACTGTTTTGCACAAGCTATGTGGATCTTGGCTCAACAAAAGGCTTATGGCTGGAATTGGCATAGGCTGTGCAATTTGGCAGAGGTTGTGTAGACTCACACAAGCTGTGTGGATTTCAACTTGACAAAAGACTTCTGGCTTGAATTGGCATAGGCTATGCTGTTTAGTATAAATTGTGTGGATTTCAGCTTGACAAAATATTTCTATGCTAGAGATGGCACAGGTTGTGTCGATTTGCATGAGTTGTGCCGATCTCAGTTCAACAAAAGATTTTTAGGCTGGAGATGGCATAGATAGTGCCAATTCACATAGGCTATGCCAAAATACAGTTATATATATTATTCTACAATTGACAACTTCCCAGACCAAACAAAGTCCTACTGAGCACACTCGTAGTAGAGGATAAAACCAAAGAAAGATTCTTAGTATCACAGTAATCATTGACATTCCCAACTTGCTTCATGGCAAGCTAGGATTACAGCATGATTTGATGAAGTAGCTGTAAGAGTTTGCTTTGTGAAACACCATGAGATAGTTGTACTATTATAAGATAATATATATCTACTCTGAGATCGCCCTTTATGAGGATTAGACAGTTATGCGTCATCAGCGAAGCCTGTTAGATTAGATGAATATTGTTGTGGATAAAATAAACCTAGATTTGTAGTTCCTCGTAAATAACATAGAACATCCTTTACTCCTTTACCCATATCTATCGGCATTTAAGAGATGAATGAACGATTAGAATTAATTTGATCCAACAATCCAAAATATATTGATAGGTGGAATAGTAACAATGCAGGCGACTGCTACAGTATGTCAGCTACTACAATAGAATATGGATGCCTGTTGCAGTAATGTGGATTGATAAAGTAGCCATAAACTGTTTCTATAGTATTCATAACATCCTGCAGTTAGTTTTTTTTAAATAGATATTTTAGTAGACATGTTTTAATTAAATTTCATGGATTAAATAAATCTAATCATCTTATACAAATTTATATAATTTATTTAATATATTAATTAATTTACAAATATGATTGATTTTAATTTGAGTAATGCTATATCTTCCTACTAGACTTCCCCAATTGCTGAACAGAATGAGATGGCTGTTGATATGTAATCCAACTACTCCAAATATTCTCTTTCCTAATCAGCAGCATTTAAAATAAATAAAACAAAAATTGTTCGACGAATTGAAGCCCCAAATCTCGCCAGCTCCCAGTTCCCCTCTCACCATCCCGGCTCCTCTCTCATCGTCGTCATTTCGGCTCACACCTTCATCGTTGCCGTCTCGGCTAACACCGTTGTCGTCACATCCCAGCTGTCACTATCGCCGTATAACACCATCGTCATTCCGGTCCTATCTACCCTACGCCATCGCCGTCGCTATCGCCTATCTCCTTCTTCCAATGGCTTTGTCTACAAGCAGCATGGGCCCCCGGATTAAGTCCTCAGGTTCAATTTCACCTCCTTTTCATTGAAAACCTTGTGATTGTTTATGATTTTATTGCATTGATGTTCTATTGCTTGATTCCTGCTAGGATGGTTGAACTCCCGTCTGTCCTAGTGAAAGAGATTGTGCTCCTATTAATCCCTCTGATATCAATTGGATTGAAAGTATTACACTCTTATTTTCATTTTTTTTCTTAATTGTTTAAAATATTAGAGAAATTGTTGTAGGTTTTCAATCCTATATGCATATGAATCGATGACGTAATGCTTGTTTTATGTATAACCAGATGCTTTTTCATATGAATTGATACTAGTTGTTTTAAAAAAAAAAATCATACTTGACCCAAGGTGATGATGTCTATTGAAACGAAGAAGGTGGTTTCAATATTAGTGTTGTTGATAATGAAAATTATTTTAATACTATTGTAACATGCAATTAAATTGTTAGAGAAAACTGTATGTTTTATAAGGCCACAAGAAGGTGGTTGATAGAGGGAGTAGAATTCTAGCCCATATTCCATTGAGTGTTTTTAAAGTTTCTCATGTAGCTATGTTTGTGGGAAATGTTAGAGTTTGTAACCTAAAGTCTTCTTAGACCTGACCCAAAAATTCAACTTCAGCTTACAGTAGTAAAGGGTTCAACATGATAGTCTTGACATCATAAATAGGCCACCATTGATCCATTAAGGTGTAGATATGATAGTGTGGATCTAATCATTAAATATAGACAAAGAAATCATACCAAAGGAGCAGATGGATCTAATCTAATTTTGAATTTTCTACATAAATTCACAAGTTATTAGTTATTCTTTTCTGTTTATTATTTATTTATTTCAATAAACTATGTTGTCAAAGATTAAAAGAGTGATAGTTTGGCTTTGTGTTGGAAGTCTAAAACATGGATCTTATATTTTATTCTCTTCTTTAATAGTTATGATAGTATATTTAATTATACTACACTTATTTTATAAGTTTTTTTAAATCAATATAGATCTAAATCAACAATAATATGGCGGAATTGGAACATGTGTCTTCTTAACCGAGCAAAAATGGGACGGAAGCTGGATCTTCTAGTTTGGAAACATTAAACAAAGAGAGAAAAAATATTACAGCCAGAGGATTCGCAACATGAAAAATTGTTCCAAAGGCAAGAATAATACTCAATTCCGAAGTAGAAGTTTACAATCTCTACATTGAGTTTGCTTGGCAAGAAGGTTTCGGCATTACAAAACGAAGCACAAGATTGGGAGAAGATGGAAAATTAAAATATTATACACTTTCACGTGTAAGAGGTGGCAAAAGGATATCCACCGCCAAAAATGCTTTCAACCCAAGGTTATCCACCAAAATGAATTGTCAAGCCAAGATCGGTAATGATGGATGATGTACTATATCCCGTGTTAATTTGGAGCATAATTATGTACTTAGTCCACATAAATCTCATTTTCAAAAGTACAATAAAAAAATCGACAGATATGTGAAAAGGAGGCTTGAATTAAATGATCAAGCGGGTATAGGTTTGAGCAAGAATTTTCATTCTTCAGCTGTTGAAAGTGGCGGTTATGAGAACTTAACATACACTGAGAAGGACTGTAGCAACTATATTATAAAAGCAAGGTAGCTTAGGCTCAGAGTTGGGGATGCCGAAGCACTTCAGAATTATTTCTCTCTTATGCACCAAAGAAATTCAAATTTTTTTTATATGATTGATATGGATGAGGAAGGTCATTTGAGAAATATTTTTTTGGGCAGATACAAGGTCCAAAGCAGCTTACGAGGCTTTTGGTGATGTGGTATCATCTGACACAACATACTTAACAAATAAGTATGACATGCCTTTTGCTCCTTTCATTGGTGTAAACCATCATGGGTAAACCATATTATTTGGATGTGGTTTGTTATCATAGGAAGATATAGTGATTTCCTTAACATTTGGTTGAAGATGATAAAAGACTACAACATTGAAAAAAAATGAATGGCTAATTTTTTATATCAAAATCAGCAAACCTGGGCTCCGGTTTATGTCAAAGGAGTTTTTTGGGTAGGAATGTATACGACTCAAAAAAGTGAAAGCATAAATGCTTTTTTAATGGTTATGTTGGCCTTACAATATCATTAAAGCAATTTGTGGAGCAATATGACAATGTATTGAAAAATAAGATCGAAAAGAAAAACAAGGTTGATTTTTCTTCTTTTAACACATGCTTTCCAATGTTTACAGATTGTTATTGTGGTATTTCAGTTTTCTTTCTTATGTAGAGTGGTGCATTTTAGTCTTTCCTTGTTTGTTGATTCGATGTCTTGGTGGAATTCTTTTTATTTTTTTAGTTCGGGCCTTCTTGCCAAGAGTTTCTGTGCGTCTTTCGAGCATTTTAAAGGGGCGTGGGCTGTACACATGATGCTTGTGTGGCCACCTGTGTGACTGCACAAGGGGCCGTACACCCTAGCAAAGGGGTGTGAAGCTTGGTGTGTGGGCTGCACACCAGGACACACATCCCAGGCAGTGAGGTGTGTAGCCACTGTAGGGGCCGCACACCAGGCCGTGCATGCATGGTTTTGGTCTTTTTAAGCTCGTTTTGATGCCTTTTCTTGTGCTTTCTTCTCCCTAAATCTCGCCTATTCTTCTCCTTATATCCTTGGCCATTCTTGGGAGCCTAAAGGTTGGTTTTGGAGGATTTTCTCGGGCTTGTTTGTGGATCTTAGAGTTTGATCTCCTCTTGGTTCAAAGTAAGCTTCCATCCTTCCTTGTTCTTTGGATGGTTGAAGGTAGCGTTGGTTTGTGGGTTCGAGTTTGAGCTTGATCCTTGTTCTTTTCCTAGTTTATTATTGGTGGATCTTGAGAGGAGTGTTTGCCTTGCTTTGTTTGGTTTTTATCTATTGTAATCCTTGGATCTCCTTCTCCCTTGATTTCGGAGTAACTATAGCACCGGTGAGTTCTCCCCTTGTTTCCTTGGTTCCTTTGGTTTAGAAGGAAGCTTAAACCCTAGAGTTGATTACGGTTGGTTGGTAGAAGAGACCTAGGGTTTCTTCCTTGACTTTTGTGCTAACATTTGTTGGTGTTCGTTGTGCTTTGGCAAGGAGAAGAAGCGTTGGTCCGAGGCAAAGGATTAGCTGAGGACTAGCTTGCAAGGAAGAGGAATCACCAATCTTGTGGGTGGGATTGTTAAGCATAGCTTTATTTGAAGAATACCGATAGCTAGATGTGTACATATATATATATATATATATATATATGCATATATATTATGGCTTAAATAAATCCTTATTGGTTTATACTTGTTTTGCATTTTGTTGAATGATAGTTATTATTATTAAAGGTCTTGAATGTCTTATTGGGTGTTTGAATGTTCATGTTTGACTTGTGATTGAAATCCTTCAAGTAGTTTGTGAATTTTTGTTTTGTAAAACTTGGGATTTGTTGTGGAATTCTTTGATTTTGCGTAATCTAAGATTGAACTCATCTTGGGTTGTCTAAAGGAAAGAATTTCCATGTTGTTGCTCGTGTTGGATTTCTGGTGTAAATCGATTTGTGTTAAAAGCTTGAGTTTTTCTTGTGTTTTATCATTTCCTCATGGAAATGGCTGAGGTGTTGTTGATTGTTGGGAATTATTGGCTATTGTACTCCGTGTGGAGTTGTTCTTGTTGTTGAGATTGCTTGATGATATCCTACTATAGTAAGTGTTCTCCATGGCCAGCATTTTGAGGTGGTATGGTAAACCAGTTGATTTATCGGGTAGAGTATTGATTGGATATTCATCGGGAAGGCGGAGTCACTATACAGTGAACCGATGGGTCAACATCAAGGTCATGAGTACCTTGGCGGCTATAAAACTAGCCGCCATCACAATGAAGGTTTAGAGAGGTTTCTAGACCACTTCATGCTGGGTGATTGTTGGGTGTTGCTATATTCTGGGTTTGAGATTTATTCCCGTTGTGTTCCTTTTGTAGTGTTATCTTGTATTTGTGGTAAGTGGGCGAAGCCCAGTTGTCGTTCTTAGAAAGGCAGTCTCCCACATATTTAATTTGGCGCTAGTACTGTGTTTATTATTTTCAAACTCATATTATTTAGTTTGTTATACTTATATTTGGAACTATTTTGATTTATATGTTTTATGGTGAAAGATTGCCTTCATGTTTAACTTGTTTTCATAATTTCAACCTTGTGTTTTGTATTTGTGGTTTCGATCTTGTAAAACCCTAATTGAGGTAAAATGCTTTCTTAACTCTATCTTTTTGTTACTATGTTAAAGTTTGATATTTTATGCATTTATGTTCTAAACTAGTTATCTTATTAGTAAAATATCATTTTGAAGATTTATGTTTATTGTATTTTAGTTTATACTAGCAGAGTTGTGCTAACCAACCCTCACTGAATAACTGTGGTTGCTCATCCCCACATTCTTCCTCTCAGTGCGGCTGTGCTCCTGTATTTCCCTTTCAGTTCATGTATGTTTATTTTGGTCATGCTCATGATATTTGACTTATGGATCTACTAGGGTGTAGAGAACTCTGTTAAATGATTTTATATCTAAAAAACTCTCAACATTTTCTGCTGATGTTAGGGTTGATTCCCAGTGCATTTGTGAACCTCTTTATTTTTTGTACATTGTTGTCGTTGTTGTTGTGTTGTTGTTGTTGTTGTTGTTGTTGTTGTTGTTGTTGTTGTTGTTGTTGTTGTTGCTACTTCTTCTGTGTGTCATTTTTTTTTTTGCTTTGTATCTGTGCTAGATACTGTTGATTCCATGTTTGTTGGTCAGCTTTGCGGCATCCCGAGGGTTGAGTGGCAGAGTGTCCCTAATCAGGATTGTCACGGTGGTTGTCATGTCTCTTAGGTCCGTTGGTCGAGGCGTGATAGTTATTTTGAGAGGCAATTACAAGAAGCTTATACAAATAAAAGTTCAAGTTTTTTTGAAGATGAAATGAGCGGAATGCTATATTGCGATCTTACACTTGTCAATTCAAATGGGTCAATATTTACATTCCAGGTGACAAACATTTTCAGAGGAAAAGAAGACAGACTTAGCAAAGAAGTTGTATTCATTGTTTATGATAATGAAATGGAATTTGACACCAAATGCTCATGCCATTTATTTGAGTTTAGATGAATTATTTGCAAGCATATATGCAATGTTTTTATCAAGAGAAATGTAAAGACATTCAATTTCAATATATTTTACCCCGCTGGAGAAAGGATATCAAGCGTAGGCGTATATATCTGATGAATTGCTATGATAACACAGGAACTTGTGAGCAGAAAGTGCAATACAACGACTTATGTGCTCATTTTTGAAGCTGCTGAAATTGGAATACAATCCATGGAGAGATATAATTTTTTAATGAAATGTGTTGATCGGGCAATTGAGAAGCTGTTGGATAATACAATTTCTTGGGAGAGTCATTAAAAGCAACTTCTACCACTGGTTTTGTGGAAAGAAAATCATGAACAACTACAGAATTTCTAACTCCTTTAAAAGTACGGAGTAAGGGCCGAACGCCATCAAAAAGAAAGAAGTGAAAAATTGAAGAAATAATCATTATAAATAAGAAAAAAAAAATGATCATATTTTACATTAAATTTTGTCACTTCTATAATAATTTCTTGGCTCTAACATTAATTTTTATTTTTTCAGAAAAAACAAACAAAAGGAGATGCACAAACTACAAATGACACACAAATTCAACTTTGTACTCAAGAAAGTGTGTTAATGTTTAGTATTTAACATTTATATATGTTATGGTATTTCACATAATTTTTTTATGCAATGACAATTAAAATTTTACCCCTTAAGTGATTTCGAATACTCTTCCAAACACATTGAATATACATGTTGATAGCTTCACTTTGCAAAATCTAGGCATTGGTACTTTAGTCGTAGGCAACTAAAAAGGAACCCTACATGATATGTGATTTAGTTGTATAATGCCCTTCTTCCAAAGTTGAAGATTTATATTTTTTAGTTTATTTATTTTTATTTTTTATTTTTGGTTTAGATTGTATCACAAAGGGGGTTTGGTCCTCCCAAATACCCTTCTTCCATGTCCATATATTCAATTCCGTAGTAGGTATTTAACCATGTATTAGTGTTCTTACAAGATATTATATCTACACCTGAAGCAATGGAGGAAACATTAAAGAGCTTATTGTAATGTTAAGCTTGAGATGTAGTGTGGGTTTTGTTTTGAAGAGTTGTGAAGTTTGAGATGTAGTGTGGGTTTTGTTTTGAAGAGTTGTTAAGCTGAGATGTAGTGTGGGTTTTGTTTGTTTGTTTGTTGTGTGATAATTGAAATGTTTGTGATTGACTGATGTTGTTTTTTCTACAAATTGACATGTTACCATCCTTGTTTTCCTTGAGTTGACTATTCATACTATTCATTTGTTTACCATCACAACTCAAGTAAATCCATGAGAGTTTTCCTTAATACAATTTCAGTGATGAATTGTAGCAGTTGCTAAGTTAGATGAGCAGACATGAGAGTTTTGAAACTTGTTATTCTATATTGGATATCAGTACATCACCAAATCCTCAAAAATAATACAAACAATCAACAATCCTTATATCACTCAGAATCTAATTCAATGTGAAAACCTTGCTACTCCAAAACCAACATAGTTTGTAGATCAGTTGAAGTGATGGACATATGCTGAATATGAATATCCCTTTCCTTGGCTACTTGACAGGTAAGAATTAAAGCTTTAATGTTAGCATCAAGATCAATTTTTTTGTGAATGGTATTGCATCCTGCCAAAAGAATACAATAATTAGTATTGGCAATATAAAATCCCACCCCTCGTAGACATTCCTCATTATCATGAGTGTTGTAGAGAAAAGGAAAAGAACCATCCATGCTGGAAAAATTCATCAAAATGAAAGACCTATGTTTCATCAAAGCAGTATGATATTATCAAAATTAAAAGCAGTAAAATATTCTTAAACTTGACCAATAGATTTACTATGAATGAAATAAATATCAAAATGATCCTCCCTGAAGATAATATTACCCCTGTGTTTCCAAAGCACCCAAATGGTTGTGATAATAGTAGCACATGTATAATTATAAAGATTGTACCTGGAAAAGTCTAACCATGCATCAATTTCTTCATAGGAATAGAATGATAGGTGATGCAAATTGTAGGGAAGCTTATTGTAAGTGAAATACAAATGTACTAGGCTTCAGTCACATAAAGTTGATCTTAAAAATCAAAATATTAAAGAGTTAACAAGAGGCAATAAATGTATGAGGCTTCAGTCACCAAGTCTCCTATACTCTCTCTAGTGAAGTCTAATGGACTAACCTCAAATATTAATACTTCAACCCAAATCTTAACAATAGCATCCTTCAATTTGATCATTATTAAACAATTAAACACACAAGAATCACATAACATCAGTTAAAAGCGATGAGAATTGAGAGAAGACAATGAGAAACAAATATAGAGAGAGATAGAGAAAAGGATAAGGACCTTTTCTAAAATAAACCATGTATAGCTCAGTGTTTCTCAAATTTTATTGTGATTAAATAATAAGTTGAAAATTTTCAATTGCATAAAATTTGGCAAAACAGGTTGAAGTCTGAACATGCATTAAAATCAATAAAAGAAACAATTTGGTTTCAATAGACATCATCACCTTCGGTCAAGTATGATTTAAAAAAACAGCTAATTTCAATTCATTTGAAAAAGCATCTACCTATACATAATACAAGCATTACGCCATCGATTCATATGCATACAGGATTGAAAACCACAACCATTGCTCTAATAGTTGAAAAAATTAAGAAAATAATGAAAATAAGAGTGTAATACATTCAATCCGATTGATATCAGAGGATTAATAGGAGCAGCAATCTCTTTCACTGAGACAGGCTGAAGTTCAACCATCCTAGCAGGAATCAAAGTAATAGAACATCAATGCAATAAAATTATAAAACAATCACAAGGTTTTCAATGAAACAGAGGTGAAATCGAACCTGAGGACTTGATTCGGGGACCCATGCTGCTCATAGACGAAGCCATTGTAAGAAGGAGATAGGTAATGGCGACGGTGACGGTGACGGCGTAAGGGGTAGCCAGGACCAGAATGACGACAACGTTAGACGGTGACAACGACAGCCGGGACAGGATGGTGATGGCATTAGCCAGGACAGGGACAATGATAGTGTAAGTCGAAACAACGATGACGAGAGGAGAGCCGGGATGGCGAGAGGGAGACCGGGAGCCGGGCGAGATTTAGGGCTTCAATTCATCGAACATATTTTGTTTTATTTATTTTTTTAAAATACTGCTGATTATGGAAGAAAATATCTAGAGTAGTTGGATTACACATCAGCAGCCATCTCATTCGGTTCAACAATTCGGAAGTCTAGTAGGAAGATATAGCATTACTCTTATACCCTTAATTTAAAAATAATACTTATAAATGACACATAGGTTTATTTTAAATATTTAAATTAACGATAGGCATTATAATTATGTATTAAATTATGTAATCAATATTCAATCTAATTATTATAATTAATTATTTAAAATAAGTAAGATTTTTTTGTACATAATATCATGATTCATTAAATAATAATTTCTGTAGTGTGAAATATTATCATTCTTATTGTAATGAAATTAATTATTGTAATAAATTGTTTAAATTAATGGATTTCATTATAAATATACCAATACTCCCAAACAAGAATTACTCATCCCAAACACTAATTAAGCATAATACAAGATAAAATTATCACAAAACAAAATTATCTTGTTTCACACACTCATTAAATAACACAATAAACCATCACCTTGTTCCACCTATTGGTGCCGCATTGAAACACAAAAATGCAATTATACATATCATCATCCAAAGTATTTATAAGTAAATATCAAAATAAGAAAAGGCGTTCCCTTCAAACACTACTACATCATTGAGATGTTATCAACTGAACAGTTCCTTGCTTCCACTTTTACGTCTATATTTGCTATTTGCTCCTCCTTACTCCATAGCCAATCCAAAAAAAAAAAAAGTCAGCTAAGAAACATAAATATTATGTGAATGAAAAACATAAACATAAACACAAACACTAGCTGAAACTTTACTCTATAGCCAATCAATTAAAGAAAAAAAGTTAGTTAGGAAACATAAGCATAATATGAATGAAATATATAAACTTAAACACAAGTTGAAACTAAGCACTTACTAAGCATCAGACTTCAAATAAAGCACCGCTTCAAATTTTAGAGCTACATCATGGTCTAATCAATGGGTTCACACTTCAAAAAACATAAGGTTAACTCATTCTCCCATTTCATCTTCTTCTTCAATATCACACTTCAGCTTAAATTAAGCATCACATTGGAAAGAATTAAATAAATGAATTTGAAAACAAAAATTTACTTTTTCTAAGCAACTGAAAAGAAAAATTAGATTAGCCTCAAACAAATGCACACGGAAAGCCAAATTGAAACATAAAATAATTAATGATAAGAAATTTGTGAAAGGCAATAGAATATGCTTACCAAGTTGATTTACAGAACCTGAGGAATATACGGTATTTTGGCCAAAAAATATGCGACAGAAATGTAGTTTCTAGTCGTTTAGAAGGTCCTAGAATACCTGAAGTTGACCTTATCTTTTGCCAAAGCTTGCAACATGATTAGCACCTCATCATCATTAAGTCCGTCAATATTAAAAAAGTACTTGACTTAGTAATTTCTTTTTAAATTCCACCATAGTTTCTTCTCTAAGAGTTGCAATTTCAGTATTGCAGACAGTTGAGTCTAGCATGTCAGGCTACAGATTTTGTATTTCGTGTTACCACCTTAGCCAACATTTTAAATTCCGGACCAACCATTTCTATGAAACTATGAAAATTTGCAAATATTTTCTCCATAGTTGATTCCATAGCAACTCCTTTTCTCTTTTGTCGTAAGGATGTCTTTAAGCTGCTACCGTTCGATTCCATGGGTGTTGGCAAAGGAGTTTCATCATTTTCTTGAGTAGGCATAAAAATTCCTCAACATGAACTTGTGAAAAACCCGCATCTTCCTCCAAAATAATGTTATCCTCATTTTCATATTGTCTTGCACCATCTTCGATATTAGCCCTTGCATTGCCATAAGCTCTGTCTTTTGTAAAAACTACAGCAAGATCATTGAAAAATGGAAAAGACTTCCCATACATACCAGCTGCTTCCTTATGAGCCTGTATTACATTAGAACAGAAAATTGATACCATGAATAGCATGTATTGTTTATATGAAAAATTACTAAAAATAATTATTTATACCTTGCCATATTCATCATATGCACTTTTCTCACACACGATGGTGCTATGTTCATAGTTTCAATCAAATCCACTAACACGTTGGACTTGTATCAACGCACCCAAATACACACACACTCTAACACTATTACTCAAATTGCTGGAGATTTTTGAGATAACACACAATGAAATGTCTCTTTAATTTCAACAACACTATCTACTAAATACATGGAAGACCACTTGATGCACGTGCGATTCCTAGAAACACTACTACATGTCATGCAAACCCATGCATGACTTACACATCATGCAAACACCTACATGACTTACACAAGTGACACGTTATGCAAATACATGCATGAAATACAAGAGTGACATGTCCTAGTTAATTACAACAAAACAATCAACATACTTCTAACATGAAGACCTGGAAATGAACAAGATTAAACTTAATACTCTTCCTCTTAATCTTGTTTCCTTCCCTTCACAGCTTGCAATCCAATTTTGCCTTTCATCTCATGGAACTTCAAACGTCCGAGTGCTTTAGTCAGAATATCGGCAAGTTGCTCTTCAGTAGCTACGTGATCAATTGTAACCTTCCCATCCAACACACATTCTCTTATAAAATGATATCGAGTGTCAATGTGCTTACTTCGATCATGATGGACCGGATTCTTGCAAAGTGATATCGTTGATTTATTATCTACTTTGAGAACCACTTCTCTTGTTGCTTCCCCTTTCAAATCTGCTAACAAACGGCTGATCCAAATGCCTTGGTACACTGCTGTGGTTGCCGCAATGTACTCGGCTTCATATGAGGACAACGCCACCACCTTCTGGTTTTGAGAAACCCATGTAATCAGACTTTCCCCATAGAAGTAAGCAGCTCACGTAGTGCTTTTACGGTCATCAACGTCGCCGGCGAGGTCGCTATCACTATAACCAACCAGTTTTATCTTCCCCTGTTCTACTCTAGTATAGAAGCAATCAAAGTTAGTTGTGCCTCGTATATACCTGAGTATTTGCTTAACTACAACCATGTGTTGTGAGGTTGGCTTCTCCATGTATCGACTTACGATGCCAACGGCATACACAACATCCGGTTTCGTGTTAACCAAATACCTCAGGTTGCCCACTACACTGCGGTAGTATGTTGCATCTACGAGTGATCCTTCACCATTCTTGCTCAACTTCAATCTTGGTTCCATGGGAGTTTGACATGGGTTGCACTCAGACATGCCCATCTTCTCAAGTATTTTTTTCTACATACCCGGTTTGATATAGTGTAATCCCTTTTGGATGATTGAACTACCTTGATACCCAAGTAGTAGGATAATAACCCAAGATCACTCATGCTGAAATAAATTCATCATCTGCTTTTTGAATCGTGTGATCATTTGGTCTCAGAGCCAGATTATGTTCACCATGTCGGAGAGCAACGTCACAAGCAACGACGATGGCGCGACGTCTCGCGTACCTGTGAAGGAGAGCAGCAGCGTTTCCCTTCACTACCAGATGCTAACGAAGACAAATTACTCAACTTGGGCTATCAAGATGAGCGTGTACCTACAAGCACAAGGCGTGTGGGACGCCATCCAGCCTGGGACTGAAGTGGAGACGAGGAGAGATAAGATAGCACTTACTGCCATCTATGAAACCATCCCTGAAGAGAACCTCCTACTCATATCGGAGAAGGAGACTGCGAAGGAAGCATGGGAGACGCTCAAGACCATGTACGTGGGCGCTGATCGAGTTAAGCAGGCGAAGCTTCAAACTTTGAAGAGTGAGTTTGAAATCCTCCGCATGAAAGAAGCAGAGACGATAGATGAATTCGCTGCAAGGCTGACTGCTATAGTCAGTAAGGCTGCCGGTCTTGGTGGAAAGATTAAGGAGAGCACTATCGTTAAGAAACTATTGGTCACAGTCCCTAACAAGTGTCTGCCAATTGTCACATCAATCGAGCAATTTGCCGATTTATCGACGATGACGTTGGAGGAGGCAATCGGTCACCTCAAGACCTTTGAGGAGAGGATACGTGGTGCTGGTGGTGAGGAAAACGAGAGTCTCTTGCTCATGACAGAATGGAAGTCTCGAGGGAAGGAGTTTGGGCGTGGCTCATCATCCAACCCGTCTAAGGGGCACGACAAAGGTTTTGGAAGAGGCCGTGGCCGCGGCCGTGGTTGTGGACGCGACACTGGTCGTAGAAACCACAACTGTGACAATGAGTATGAAGAAAAGAAGAAGGTTGACAAGAGGAAAGTGAAGTGTTTTAACTACAATATCATGGGGCACTTCGCATCTGAGTGTCGATTAAAAAAAGAGGAGAAAGCATACGTCGCCAAGAAGGACGACGACGAGCCAGCCTTATTAATGGCATAAGCATGCGGGGTGGTGCGAGTCACCCAAGAGCCAGCCATGAAGATTTTGCTCAATGAGGAACGTGTGCTACCAGACAAGATAACTAAGTGTGAGATTGGTTCTTGGTACTTGGATACGGGTGCAAGCAATCACATGACAGGGAACAAGGAGATGTTCACTGATCTGAACGAGTCCGTGAGCGGCATCATCAAGTTTGGAGATGGCTCTGAAGTAGAGATCAAAGGGTGCGGTTCTATTCTTTTCAGTTGCCAAAACAGTGACCATCGTGCACTCACGGAAGTCTACTATATACCACGACTGCGAAGCAACATTATAAGCCTTAGCCAATTAGAGGAGAATGGGTGTTGCATGGTGATAAAGGATGATCACATGTGCATCTTTGATCGTTGCAGAAGACTATTAGCCAAGGTCAGGAGGTCTAGAAACCGTATGTATGTACTCGACTTGAACATTGCTGAGCCGGTGTGCTTGCTCACAAGTATCAAGGAGGACGCATGGTTATGGCATGCTCGCTACGGGCATCTAAATTTCCAAGCACTTCGGAACCTAGCCAGCAAAGAGATGGTAGTAGGGTCACCACACTTGGAGCATGTTAATCAAGTCTGTGACGATTGCCTCATTGGTAAGCAACGACGAGCCTCGTTCCCTCAAGAATCCAACTATTGAGCAAATAGACCATTGCAACTTGTGCATAGGGACCTGTGCGGACCAATTACACCACCCACACCTGGAGGTAATAAATTTTTTTTGTTGGTTGTGGATGACTTCAACAGGTACATGTGGCTTGTGCTGCTAAAAACCAAGGACCAAGCACTTAATGCTCTAAACAAGATAAAAACAATAGCTGAGATGGAGGTTGATCTTAAGTTGAAAGCGCTTCGAACCGATAGGGGTGGAGAATTCACTTCGAAGGAGTTCGAAGCCTATTGTGAGAAGCACGGCATCAATCATTTCAACATTGCACCGTATTCCCCTCAGCAGAACGGTGTAGTTGAGAGAAGGAATCAAACGATAGTGGCCATGGCTCGAAGTTTGTTAAAGAGCAAGAACATGCCGAATATCTTTTGGGGTAGGATATCACCAATTGAAGTAGTTTTAGTTTTCAACAATTTTACCCCAGATTCGATATTTGGCACAACTTTCAACATGGTCTACAGAATTTTGTCTGTTTTTATTCTCTCCAACTGAAGAAGACATCCACCTTAATTAGAGCCTTATCTTCTTATGCCGTCCAGTGCCATTTGTTTTGTCCTCGACCCCTTTGTTGCGAATCTGAGTCCATGCTATACAAAAACAAAAGGGAAAAAAGTAATAAAGTAAATGATATCATGTTTAAATCAGAAGCAAGTTAAAAATATATGGCACACAAGAGAAGTACAAAATATTTCAAACATGTTTGTCATACATAATATTAAATTGTAGGATTACAAAACCAACAGTTTGACAAAAGGAGATAGTTTTGTATAAAAGCATTCATAGTACATAAATATCCAATGAACCACTTAGCTTGATCGCCAAGTGTTGAACATGTCTACAACCATTTGATTCCTAAATTTAGTCCACTGATCTGTTGGTTCAAAGGCTGTAATATTATCAATATCATCTTCTGTGGTTTCTTCCCATGCTAAGAGTGACCATTTCATCTTTTGCAGGGTCTTCGATCATCTCCCTTCTAATGAAATTATATACCAAGCAACATGAATTAATAATACGCCGTTGGGTGGCTATGCTATAGAAGCTTGGAATAGCTAGAATTTTTCACCGAATTTTTAAGAGACCAAATGTCCTCTAGATTACATTTCTAGCACTAGCATGCTTCATATTAAATAATTCTTTTGGCGTTATTGGTTGAGGTCCATCAGTCCAAAAGGTGCAAGAAATCTTGGGTAATTTGCATATCCCAAATCGACCAAATAATAGAAACCTAATAAGCAACGATATTTGTATTACATACTATTTGTTTGGTGAGAATAATTTAAAAAAATTATAGAAATTTTGTATACCATTTGGAACCTTTAATCCATTAGGTTTCGTAATGGCGTTCCTAAGAACTCGACCATCATGTGAAGAACCCTCTCATCCGGAAAAGACATATATAAATTTCATGTCTTGACTATAGACGCTGAGTACATTAGTGGTGCTTTCAGTTTTCCTTGTTCTATATCATCGTCGATCAACTCTAGGCACATTCACTCGGATATGTGTTCCGTCCAATGCTATAAGGCAATTCTACATTAAAAAAAAAATATTACTTACACTATGTCCACTAATAATAAAATGAAATAACAATACAGACGAATGTTATTACCTTGAACCACTTTCACCTAAGATCATTTGAATTTTCATTGAGAGGTTCAAGCTTCTTAAGCAAAACACCATGGCAAAGAATAATTGATTTTAAGATAGCATGGAACTGTCGACTAACTATTTCGGCAAATCGCAAGAAGTCAAATTTAATTATTCTATTTTTTTATGGTGTGCTATAATGTTTAAAAACATTGCAACCATCTTCTCAACCATGACATTTTTTGTGCCCGCAGCCTACCGTTGGTGGTTAGCAAGCAACATAATTTATAAAAATACTAATGATCCATGCATAGTTTGTCGATGCATTTAATCTCGCTTTCGTAAATCACCTTGTTCAAGTAATCATACTATTTAGGACGTCTACTTAATAACTACTCAATCCTGCATTGAATCATTCTATCTTTGTTCTTGGTTTCCATTTTTGTACATGTAGCAATCATGATATTCAAAACATAAAAGTAGCACATATAGATTGTGAAGTATAGTCGAAGCTCATCGGTCTCATCCATTCTAGAAAACCAATTACACATGGGTTGTATATGCATCTCAACACTACCTAAAATCTTGTTTTGTACATATAATATATAAGCTTAAATGTAAACAAACAAAAAAAATTTAACAATTGAATAAAATAATGATAACATATTTGTATTGAAGGGTGATTATAATAAGACTTTGGTAAATTATTTTTTTGAAATACAATAATGCCTAGAAATTATGATGTATATATAGATATGTAAGGATAAACAATATGACACAAATATATTTATATGGGTGATAATAAAATGTTTTGTTCAAAAAGTAATAGAAATGGCTAAAATGGCTCAATTATTAGTATGAACACATACGCAGGCCATAATGTTAGTATTTTGGGGAATTTAAATACAAAAGAATATCAAATAAATAACATATTACTATTGTATAAATTTCCCAACATGAAAGCTTTTGACATAAACTAAATAACAACACATATTCGGATCCATGTTGATGCTTTCTAACATGAACCTAACATAAATCAATAACTCTATAAATGGTTGAGACTACTTGTGTAGTGTTGGTATTTGTTCAGTAAATGCACCTTCAATTAGTGATAAGAACCATGGAGGCACCACATGTTTAGTTTAGAAATGGTCCCAAAAACTTCTCACAAAATTTTGAATTACAAATTATTTGTTATGCAAGAGTTATCATTACAATAGCAACACCACAAAAAAAATAGATTGCTAGCACATCAAACTCTTCATGTAGCTTATCAATATAACTTGGAGACATTGTTAATGTTGATTTGAATTATATCGACCATATGCTTTGTAATCCTATACAAAAATATAACATTTACCTAGGAACAAACAATAAAAAAACACTTTAAAGACAAAGTCAGAATATGAATTATTAACTAAAACCTTGCTATCCACATTACTGAATAAAAAATCAACGTATCATTAGAGCAAAAACAATAACAACACTATTATGTAATCCAATTGTCTCTCTATGCAGAAGTATTTCTTATATACCAAATGCATCAACATCAATTCCATTCTCAACTCTTGCAAAAATACATGATACTTATCAGGTCAATTTTGCTAGGGAAACTCAAACAAGTACAACTACCAATGAATTTTCCCTAGTTCCATTATTGATAAGAATGAAATTATGAAATAATTTCATACCATATCAAAAACAATAACAAAAGAAATCAAGCAATGATGAGGAATTTAAAAGCAAATGTGCCATTTTGCAAAGGAAGAATAGAGCAATATAATCGATCAATACTCATATAACGACGTCATTCAAGCAATTCCAAATAGATCCAATGTCAAACAACACAATCAGCAAATTTTCCTCTTCAGAGACGTGTTAAATCACTCACTTTTTTTGGAAAATCTGATGAGGGCCTACTTGCATTTAGAGCTTGAGAAGGAACTGCACCTTTTTAAGAAGGGCTGGATGATCACCGGAGATGCTAAGGGGATCATTCAAGGGAGACTTTGTTGAAGATGATCGGGGAAATAGATTGATCAAATCGGAGCTTGCATCATTTGGCGATGATGAAGATTCCAGTTCCTCCAACAAGGGGTTGATCACTATAATAAGAGAAACTCGATCCCTCTTTTCAACTGGATTCACAGATATTTTGTGATGCAAAGGAGTAGAAAAGTTTCACTAGATCAGGAGGAATTGAAAAAGAGATATCTAAAACATTTAATTAGGGGACAAAAATGACTTTTCAAAAGAGAGGAATAGCCATTGACCACAATATTGGCGGCATAATAGCTATTGCCCTGGTGAGGAGAGTTATATTCCCCTCTTAGGGGTAATAATGCAGTCTAATGAATACCCAAACATGGGCATCCATTGGGATTAGAAATCATCCCCCTCCATAGGGGGATGATTACTTCAATCCATTGGGATTAGAAATCATCCCCCTCTATAGGGGATGATTACTTCAATCCATTGGGATTAGTAAATAAATCTAATCATCTTATACAAATTTATATAATTTATTTAATATAATAAATAATTTCTAAATATGATCGATTTTATTTTAGGGTAAACTACCTATGTAGTCCTCAAACTATAGGGTTGTTACCATTTTTAGTTACTAAACCTTAAAAAAAAATTAATTACATCTCTAAACTATTTATTTCCTTCCAATCAAGTTTCTTTGGTGGGTAGCCTTAACGGCAAGCTGACATGGTGTGTTATGTCACTGGTAACTTTCCATGTCAGCTTGCCTCAAATGCTATACAGCTTCCTTTCATTTTCCTCAATAGTAAAAAAATTTGTACTTTTCAAAAGTTCTTACTTTTCCTTTCGTTCATCCACAAAGGAACCTTGATGTTCATGGAGCCAGGTAAAATATCGATCAATTGCCAGACTGGTGAGTGTGTGGAGAATAAGGTTGAGGTAGGTGTCTTTTCCAGAAGCCCTTCCTTTACTCTTCCCTTGCCCCTGAAGTTCCTTATTGTTTGATTTCAGTTTTGATTTCTGTAAAGTTTGTTTTGAAAACCTGCAAGAATAAGGTGAAGTGAAATAGAGACCAATGGAGAAGAATCCAAACTTGAATTTAGATAGCTTAGGCTTTGACATTATTTGTAAAGAAATGATTGTAGGGATGTCAATAGGCCTGGTCCCGACGGGGAATCCGATTCCCCGCTTTGTCGGGCTGGGGTCGGGTAATTTTTTCGGGGAATCGGGGCCGGGTCCGGAGAAAAATTCCCCGTCGGGTCGGGGTCGGGGCCGGGTTAAAGAATGACCTCCCCGCCCCGCCCCGCCCCAAAATTAGTAAATATTTAATTTAAATACTATATATATATATATGTTATATGTTATAAATATGAAATATTTAAATAAAAATTGAACAAAAGGCAAAAAGCCCACATATTTATTTAATTAGCAAATTATTAATAATAATATTGCATTTTTTTAATTTTTCTAAATTTTGTAAATAATTTACTAACTAAATAAAGAGTTAGAGATTAAAATTGAGGCGGACCAGGCGATGAGTTCCATGGATTAAAAAAAGCTTTTTATTTATTATTTTTAAGTTGAAGATAATAAATTTGATATATTAACATGAAGCAATTGAATAGATCATTGCAACCATCCCATCCATGATCTCATTATATTAATTAATAATAAATTATAATTGAATTAGGGATTGTGAGATTAAGAGATGAGATTAGAGAATAGAGAGTCTCATTCTAATGAATAAAAGAAAGTTATGTATTTATCTTTAAAAAAAGTTAAAAGAATTATTTATATTAATTAAGAAATAGAATTGATTAACAATTTAGCATTTCAAAGGCGATAAAGCAATACCTTAGATGAAATAATGGATATACATTATAGACCAGATAAGATCAATGGAAATAACAGACTATTTTTTCAATAACATAATTTATTTTTTTTTATAAAAAACTAAATAAACGAAAAAAAATAAAAGATACAGTCTCTTTCCATCTCTCCCCAACCCAACAGACCAAATAAGTGATCAATCTAAATAACCAACTATTTTTTCAATAACCAATAATTTAAATTTTATAAAAATCAAATAAACCAAACAAAATAAGAGAAAGATATAGTCTTTTTTTCATCTCTCTCCTATGAATATTTATGATTTTGTTTATCTTTAATATACGTCTGATTTATGCACTTTTAAAATAAATTTTTTTATTTTTAAAAATTAAAATTTAGCACTCATAATGTATAGGGATATTTTAAAAATATCTCATTTGAAATAATTAATAAGTGAAAATATATTTATATCCTAATGATATTATTAAGCAAAAAGAATTTTTATATACATAAAAAATAAAAAATAAAATTTAAAGATCTTTGGGTTCATTTGTTAAAATTTTAGAAAAAAGATTAAAAATGTAAAAATTTGAAAATTCTTTGGATAAATTGCTACAGATATCGGGATCTTTTACCCGTTAACCCGAATCCATCATGTATCTTTACTCTTTAGCAAGAAAACAAAAACACAAAGACTAGATCTATCATTTATGTCCTCACCGATTCACCATCTCATCCTAACTTCTCTAAAAGCTCTAGACTTTGGAGGGGAGAGGAGACAAGTCTACAACCGCACACAAGCTCTCCTTCAACTCATCCTGCTTCTCGCCCACTTTTTGAGGTATGTAAAAATGAAACTAATTCAAAGATTGATAGCTTGTTTAATAGAACTTTGGCAACTAGTTGCTGCACTTATGGTTGTGAAGTTTTATTTAGTGTTGTTAAATAAGGTATTGCTTAGTCGAGTTTCTCATTTTCTGTATTTGATTATTTAGGTGTGATAAGAAGTGCACACATCTCATGGAGGAGCTTGAGAAGAGATGATGAACTCAAGGAATTTTCTTTATTAGAAATGTTTGAGAAGGATTTGAAACACTTTAAAGGCAGAGGTGAGTTGTCTGGACAATTTGTTTACTTCCAATGATGTTAACCATCTCTATTATTGTAGCTTTTGTTTTATTTATTGCATTGTTGTTGCATCTTTTTATGAGTTATGTCAAATTGTCAAAATCCATGTTGCATAGATGTTAAGGCTAGTAGTTGCTGTCTATTGGTTGCTAACATTTGTCATTTAAGCACTTATATTCTTGTTTGCTTATTTCTGATGCCAGTAATATCATTGAAATATTATGATGCCAGTAAGTTATTTCCATTCAAGTTAGATGGTAATTGACTTTTTTTTTGGGTCCATTATTCCGGTTCCCTTCTATGGATCATTTAAATGATGTTTATTCCTTTTTATTAGTTCAATTTGAAGGCATTTTGTTATATGATTTTGTTGTCGTTGTTGTTGTTATTATTATTATTATTATTATTATTATTATTATTATTATTATTATTATTATTATTATTATTATTATTATTTACTTTGAATGCTTTTCACTTTTTTTATAATGATTAGTATATTTTATCTTTTTTGGTTACTAATAAGTTCTAATTAAAATAATTAATTAACATATATGCATATATTTTCTATAGACAAATGATGGCATCTCAAGGTGGTAATTCTTCTACTCCGGTTGGTAGTAGTCAATTCGCTACAGGAACTGATGGCTCATTTACTCCACTTGATTCTCCTATAGAGTCACCAAATGAGTCACCTATAGACACTCCTACTCAAGTTAGTGAAGAAACAACACAAGTTGGTGAGAAGAGATTGAAATCAATTGTTTGGCAACATTTTAAAAAGATCAAAGTTGGTGAATCCGATAAAGAGGAATGCAATTATTGTAAAAAATTGCTTGGCGGAGGAAGTAAAAATGGAACAAGACATTTGCATGACCATCATAAAGTTTGCAAAATGAGGCCTTTTAACAACATAAGACAAAAAAAACATTAGTGCAACAACAATGGAAGGCGGATGGGAAAATGTGTGTAAGCAATTGCATGTTTGACCAAGAATCTTCAAGAAAGGATCTTGCTAGTATGATAATAATGCATGAATACCCAATTTCAATGGTTGAACATTATGGGTTCAAAAAATATTCGGCAAATCTTCAACCAATGTTCAAAATTCCTTCTCGGAATACAATTCGAAATGATATCATGAAGATATATGCTAATGAAAAATCCAAGATCATAGGCCTTTTGAAGAAGAATTTAAGTACAGTTGCAATAGCTACCGATATGTGGGTGGTTTCATATCAAAAGAAAGGATTCATGGGTATCATGCGACATTTTATTGACAACAATTGGAATTTGCAAAGTTTGGTTTTGAGATATATTTAATTTATTGACATTATAATAGTTATTTTATTAAATTTATTTTGCACTATTATAATTATAAAAGTAAGCTTATATGCTATTTTATTTCTTATAGTTATGCAATTTTTCTTAACTTGTTGGGTTTCTTTATGTGCCTTGTCCACATACGTCGGCCGTTCTCTCTAAAGAATTGTTGAAATGTATATTTGATTGGAACATAGAAAGAAAGTTGTCCACTTTGACAATTGATAATTGCACTACTAATGATGCTATGGTTGATATCCTAGTGTCTAAGCTCAAACCCTAATCATCTCTTGTTGCATGGAAAATTGATTCATATGCGTTGTTGTGCACAAATTTTGAATTTAATTGTTCAAGATGGGTTAAAGCTCATTGATGATGGAATAGAGAGGGTTAGAGATAGTGTTGCTTTTTGGACGACCACACCAAAAAGGCTACAAACTTTCAAGGAAAATGTGCAAATTTTGAACATAAACTATTCCAAACTATTGATGCTTGATTGCAAGACTCGATGGAATTCTACATATTTGATGCTTAGTGTTGCTTTGGAATATAAAGATGTTTTTTTATCATTTGCAACAAATGGAACCGCATTTTATTTCTACACCAACCGAAGAAGATTGGATGCTAGCCGAGGAGATTTGTAAAAAGTTGCATGTATTTTATACCCCTTCAAATGCATTTTCCGGGGAGAAAATATCCCACATCCAATGTTTTTTTTCCATTGATGTGTGAGATTAAAGTTTCTTTGATCACTTGAGTTAAATCTCCTATTGAAACTATTAGAAATATGGCCACAAGTATGTCAATAAAGTTTGATAAATATTGGGAAATGGTTCATGGAATCATGGGAGTAACTATCGTGCTTGATCCAAGATATAAGTTGAAATTAATGGAATATTTTTTTCCTCATCTTTTATGGAAATTTGGCTGATTATGAAATTCAAAGGATTACAAGTTATTGTTATGACTTGTTACATGAATATGAAAGTTCTACACAAATTAGCAAAATTACCAGGCAAACTTCATGTAATGGTCCAAAGGAGAATGATATTATTAATTCAAGCTTCCTTGATGGTTTTGATTCCTATGTGAGTGATTCAAACAAAAATATATTGAAGTCGGAGTTAGATCATTATTTGGAGGAAAAAGTCTTGCCAAGAACTTCGGATTTTGACATTTTAGCTTGGTGGAAAAGTTGTGGATTCCGTTATCCGATTTTGCATATAATTGCTAAAGACATCTTGGCTATTCCAATTTCTACAGTGGCTTCAGAATATGCTTTTATTACTAGTGGTAGATTGGTGAGTCCTCATCGTAGTAGGCTTCATGCGAATACTTTGGAGGCATTGATGTGCATGCAAAATTGGCCGTTGAAAAATATTGAAAGTAATCAAGTTTACTTGCAAAAAATTATAAATTTTATTTATTTTTGTATTAAATGAATATTATTTTGATTTATAGGAGAGTGTTACAAAAAAGAAGATATTTATGGCACTATTAATGAAGATTTTGAGAGTGAAGAAGAGATGGAATAAATAAAGGTATATTTTAATTATACTATGTTGTCATCATGGGAGTTGCATTTAGATGATTGACCTTGAATTATAAGATCATGTATTATTATTAATATTGTGTCTCATCACAATTTATTACTAATATATATAAATTTGTTCTTGTTGTTTACTACTACAACAGGTACTTGCATTACAACTGCAGAGTGTTCATTGAATCCATATAGGAATAAGTATTTTGAACTGGTTATCGTGAACCCATGGTGTTTCAAGTGCTTTGTTAAATTTATGATCTAAGGTTTTGATTTATGTTTGCTTTTACCTTTTCTGTTAACTATGTATGGGAGATGTTAAATTTTGCTTATTATCAGATGTTTTCATTTCAGCTGAATGAAGAAACTAGATTTACATTTTCTTTATCAGATATTTTTAATAGTTCCTTTGAACCATTGAATGTTTTTTTTCTTTCTTTCAACTATATAAGTTGTCTAACATGATTGTTCTTTGGCTTTTAAGGGTGTTTTTTTTATCAAGTAGAGTTGTTGAATTTTCATTGAGTTATGGGAAATTTATAATATAAAATTTATATTAAACAATAATATTTTAATTTATTAATCAGGGCCGGAAAATCCCCGAACAGAAAAATCCCCGCGGGAACAAGGACAGGGAAAAAATATTCCCCGTATTCGGGTTCGCGCCGGGGTCGAGGATGGGAGTGGAAAATCGGGGCCGTGGGGCCGGGGAATGTGTCCCCCGGTGAATCCCCACCCCGTTGGCATCCCTAAATGATTGCCTATCTAATTGTAATGTTAGTCAACCCAAAACTAGAAACTAAATGAACACTTCTCTAATGGAGCACAACTACAATAAGTTACAAACTTTATTGATAGGCTTCACAAACTATACAAGAAATACATCAAATATGCAGTAAAAATTTATAGCATAGGGATATAACGAAAAGCCAAATATTCCCCTTCAACATAAGGGCATCATACTTCGGTTCATTCTTTCCCTTGTACTTCATCTCTCTCTCTCTCTCTCTCTCTCTCTCTCTCTGCTCGAATAGTTCTTTCCTTAACTTTCTTCTTCAACAGCTCACTTCCTTTCTCACCTGGCATCATAGTTATTAGAAATATAGAAAGTAAATTAGGGTGTTGAGGTTTACATTGGGAAGAGATTGGGGGTTTTCACTATGGAGGGTAAAAACAAAGAAGGGAAGTCACATGGCGTTTGAAGTAAGTTGATGTGAAAAGTTACTAGTGACGTGACACGCCATGGCAATCTGCCAGAGGGACTTGATTGGAAGGAAATAAATAGTTTGGGGACATAATTGAAATTTTTTAAAGTTTAGTGATCTAAATAAAAACAACCCTATAGTTTAAGAACTACCTAGACAATTTACCTTTTAATTTATCAATCATACTATAAATAAGTCATCTCATGGCATACAAAAAATTACAGAAGCGTTCCACATCTAATTTGTTGGACGAACTACTTGCATGAAACCTTAATCACTATATATATATTACCAAAAGCTCGTTGCAACTTATTTATTTTTTTATACACTTTTATTTTTTTATTTTTTTATTTTTTTCAATCAAGCTTTTGCGTATTAATTTTTTTAATAAAATATTAAAAATATCTCGAGCATTGGAGAAATGAAGCTAGACATGATCATGCAACAATAGGGTGAGTGCACTTTCCTTGTGTCTAGCTGTAAGCACTATGGTACTTTTTGACAAAATGGATAGTCATGGGCATATACATAAAGTCAAGACTTCAACACTTTTGTACTCTCATCCTATGTAATCTGAAGTTTAAACTTGCCTTTTCGGTAATGATATGAACATCCTATGAAGGCCATTTGGTACTCATAGAAAAAGAGGTCAAACTGTAAGTGAGTAAAATAGGAGTAATTCCATAATTTTTACTATTATTTAAATTTAAAAATAAAAAATTCAATTATAAATATTTTACAAATTTAATAAATTTAAAAAACTTCTTAGAGAATTAAAAGAATTCAATAGACATGTTATTATTTTTTTAATGTACTCGTTTGGTAGATAGAATAAGGACAATAGGATAAGATAAAGTATTATATCTAACTATTATCTTTTGTTTGATGAGCTAATAAGATATGATAGTCTTATCCCATTGATATGCTTTATTCTACATATCACATGATAAATAATCCTATTTAGAAAGTTAGGATATATAGAAATGGGTAGGATAGAATAAAAATATATTATATTTTTATTTTTCCTTGGTAACTCTTCCTCATTTAGGGTTTTATTATATTCTCTTTTTTTTTATCGTTGAACTCAAGTCTTAGGACAAGAAGCTTATCAACAAATAGATAAGACACCAATTTTACTATTTTAAGTAGGGTTTCTAGCATCCAAAGGGGTTGAAGGATTTATCTATTGATCTCTTGCCTAAACATGTTTATATTTGAATCTCTTTTATGATCATGTCTTGCATTTTCTCTAGTTAAATGTTTTTATTCTAGTTTATTTTTCTTACAATGTATAGTATATTTATAGCCATCATTTATAGACTACGTATTAGTTTAAATAATTTAAACGAAACTAATAAATATACTGATAAGTTAATCATTAAAAAAAAAAAAAATCGATTAATCATTAAAAAAATATAAAACTATATTTATATAGAATTAATATCTAATAACTTATCAGGTACATATTAAACACAAATATAATATAAACTTAACATATTCATATCTTTTTCTATTCAAATTCAATCCTCATATCCTATGACTATCCACGTTTGTTATCTTCAGTAGACCAAAATACCCTCTATCCAAATATATATATATATATATATATATATGTTTTTATCCGTCCTCATCATATTCAGTTCACAAAACATGCCCTCGAGAGTGGGACAAAGATGATACTGCTACTAATTATTAAGAGAAAGGAAGGTAGGGAATTGAATGATGTGTGGGGGCAGAGGCTGAGACTTGGCAGGTGCTTTTTCCACCAACCACTCCTGCAAAAATCAAATGTAACTCTATACTCTATTTTTTTTATATTTTTGGCTACTAGGGAGTTAATGAAAACTTCTAAATTTTTTCTTTTTTAAGAAAATATTATTAATTAATCATTGTTATTTCAAGTATAGTTTAATAATTTGGTTTTGAATCATTTATTATTATTATTATTATTATTATTCATTAACTATTACATCAAAAAGTAATAAAAAAATATATAAAAAAATATATATATATTTGTCAGAAGTGGGATTTGAACCCACGCTCTCTCACGAGAACCAGAACTTGAGTCTGGCGCCTTAGACCACTCGGCCATCCTGACTATTGTGTGATTTTCTCTGTAATTGAATTAATTTATAGTTAGTCTACTCTTTTCCCCCAATCAACCTCACGACCCACGTACATATAGATTTGATATAACCCCAACAAAAAACAAAAACAAACACGTACACATACATAATAGACAAGAGAGCGAGAGATACATATATAGATTAAGAGATAAAAAAGATGATTACAAAAATGGAGGTGAGCACTGGTAGAGGAAGGGCTGTGCATATTCTTGGATTAGATCTAATAATGGCCCTGACCACAACTAAAATCATGTAACAACAGAATTATGTTTTTATATGTACACAGACACTATCCAACCCTCACAATCACAAATGACTAGGCCTCCTTTTCCCAGTATCCGTCCTCAATTTCTTTGCAGGTTTAGCCCATTGTACCTCTGCCACATTTGGGGAACCCCCTGCTGACCCACCACTCACCTGTTGTTGCTGCTGCTGTGATGCTTGTTGATGCCCCCATCCACTTGGATGTATAGATTGTTGGGAAGGATGTGTGTCTTTGTTGTGGAGTGGAGGGACCCGAAGACCGCCGCGGCTCATCGGGGATGCAGGTGCCACCGCCCTCCCCGGGACCGATGGAGATAATGGTCCTGCTCTGGCTGGATTTGATGGAGAGACCTGTCCCATTCGCTGCTTTGCCATCGTCTTGTCCCTGTCTTTCCTCTTCTTTTTGCAGATTACCAGCTCACCTGGATGTGCCAGGAGGAGTGGGTTGTGGGCACTTCCACTCGCGGAGCCACCACCAGATTCCCTTAACTTGGATGCATGACCGCGGGTCCGGCCATCTTCATCAGGTGGTGCCAGACCACAGTTTGTGGACCTGGCAGAGACCGAGTTTGGTTCCACTTCGCCAAACGAGTTGGGATGTTTGCTTTGTTTTGGAGATGGAACAATAGTTGCTGGTCCTCCCGGCACAGAGGACATGAATGAGTTTCTTGCTTCTCGGTAGTCTGTGCCTGGGAAAGCGATCTTCATGATATCGAGAAAAACGTCGTTGAGTTTTCTGGCTTCGTACCTTGCCTGCATCAAGAATGGAATCACTTGATCTAAATCTTCTTATTTTAGTCATATGCAAGTCTGAAAAGCAGAATGTGTCCTCTATATGCCCATGTAGAGTAGAGTGGTCCTCAATCTAGTGATGAATTGTACAACCAAATAATTGGGAATGAATGTTCTCTAACATACATACACACAATCTGGAAAGTTAGTAACTATTAGGCTGATACAACATACAACTACCAGGACCACAACCTTGATTAACGAATATCTGGGTTACAGGAAATAGTCCTCACTATGTGCATAGAATGCTAAGAATTGGCATAAAATCACTTCAGCAAAAGAGTATGCACTTAACAGAGATCTACTATCCCACACACCCAAAAAAACGAGCATTTGCTGATAGATGAACTGCGGTATCCACATCATTGAAAAGTGACAGATAATTACTATTAATAGGAGGCTAGTGAAGAATTGATACTTTTCCACCAAGTCTGACTACTGAGAGCAAATCTGACAATCTCTAGTGAAGTGTGCCTTTTAAGTTCTTATGAAAATTAGGTAAAACAATTAACGGTTGCTTGTGTATGATACTTGCAATCAAAACTCATTCACAGAAGTAGTGAGACCAAGGACATACCTCATGCGAGTAACCACAGCACTGGACAACATTTTTCAACATTAATTGCACATCAGCAATGAAATCTGGCACACCATCATACTCCAAACCGTCCACTCGCTGATCAATTTTTTGCAAATCTAACAGATCATCAGTAATTGATGATGAATTCCTCTTCCACCAATCAGATAGAACAGGTGCAACCTGATGACCATCTTTATCTATTCTCCTCTGGAGCTTGCTAATAACATTTTTATACTGCAAGAATGAAAAGAATCATGTGCTGGATGTACAGTTAAAGTAATAGGGTTGTCCCTGCTGAATTTCAGGAGATGTTATGGAAGTCAATTCATTGGAGAGCTGATGTTACAATAGCAATCATCTCAGGATATTCAGATAAAGTTAAGAAAAATACAAAATTTAATTAGCAATGACAAGTAATAACACAGATTTCTATCAAGTATAACATGAAACTCAACCTAAAAATACTGTGGCAACAATAAATCTAGTGATCTTGCATTGCAGAAAACACAATCCATATCCCTGGCTATTTCATCCTTCGGAAGTGTGAAAAGTCGGCTAACAGTTCTGAGGACTAACATGATAACAAAAATTAACCAAACCACATGAAATACGGCTTCTTCAATCTCAAACACGATTTCAATAGCAGAAGCATTTTCATCAAGAATTGTAACACCTCCAAATTCTAGTGTCTGAAACACGAATTGTGCAAGCAAGAAAGCATCTAACAGTATCCCAATAAATTATTCTCATAAAGTAGATGGTTCTGCTCCAAGTGAAACTGCCTAACCCTTTGGTTATTACCTATTACTAGCATCAATTAATCTAGATACAAAGACCTGGCCTGTATAGGAACATATCTTGCAAATTAGTAGGCATGATAAAAGTATGCATACCTTCCTTTGCATACTGTCTGACATTTTTGCACCAGCAAAACTGAGACCAGTATTCATAGTCCTACCATTCCAGCTACCCCTATTAGGTTCATTAGCATCTTCTGTAGACCCAGATAAGTAGCCCAACCTGCTGGCATGTTGTGGCATCATGGCATTTGAAGACTTTTTTGATGGTAAATTCCGTTTCTGTTTCAATGATGAAGTTCTTGTATCACGCCTATCTGAAACAGGTTCACTTGAAGGCTCAATTTCCGGTTCAGCCCTAAACTGTGTATCATAATCAAGGCTCCCCCTCATTGATGCTCGCGGAGGAAGCACCCTCTCATTGGTGGATTTTTCTTCAAGCTTCTCTACATTATATCGGGGTCGAATGCGTACACTGCGTTTGCGCTTTATGGTTGGTGGCTGCAGAACCTGCTCCTCTTCATTATCATCACGCTCATGATTCCAACTTCCTGATTGTTGAAGATCCATGTGGGAATCCCCAGATGCCGCAATTTCCCCTTCTTCTAGATCATCTGGCTGTAATATCAAAACAATATAAAGAAATATGACAAAATGTGTACGAAAGGTAACATTTTAAGACACTAAAAAAAAAGAAACAAGAGCAGAGCCAGCACCATGCTTCTTGAAAGAGGACCAGGTCTGGCATCCAGAGCAGAAAGTGATCCAAATTTCTGTGAAGACAAAGGAGTAGAAGGCTGATGTGTTCTTCGATTTCCAGAAGATGAACCTGAAGAACCAGCTTCTTCGAATAGATGACTACTTCTGTTGCGTTCTATTGCTCGAGGTAACTCAAAGCTACCACCATCACAAATTGGCCCTTCCTCTTCCGATTGATCTTTATTACCAGGCATTGCATCAACAGCACCATTAAATTCCTCATCTTCAAATTCACCTATTTCCCCCTCTTCTTCATGCAATGAATATGCATTCCTCTCCTCCGAGCTAGCATCAGAATTCTCACCATCTTCATCTTCCAATTCTCTATAAATAGAATATTTACCTGTTTGTGGAGCTCTAGTCCGCCCCCTTCTTCTCTCTGTTCTACTAGGCGATAATCCAGAAAATAGTTCATCAGTATCCAAATTAATATTGGAAGCCAAAAGGTTCTTTGATGGTTTCTTAGATAAATTTGCAATGGTTCCATTTACTTCTCGAGAACCAGCACGAAGCCACTTGGGAACTTGGTTGTATTTCATCATTTCCCCAGTCCAATCAAACTCCTCATCCATTTGATCAAACAATTCTATTTCTTCTTCACTACGGGCAATCATGCGATTAACTTCTTGCAGGGAAGGAACATCATGAACAGTTTCTTGGTATCTCTCATCGTCATGGAGTAGAGTCTCTAACGTCAGCCTTCTTTCTTCATGCGTTGTCCTTTGATCAAAACGACCAGCATTTATGACCTCATCCGCCATATCAATCTTATATTGTTGGATGTTGTTACGTATAAGGCTCTCAATGGATCCCATATACCTATCTTTGCCAGCTAGGTCATCCTCCTCTATGTCTCCTGTACCTCCATTCCTCAGATCATCTTCCTTTTGATAACTGGGAATTTTGTCAACAACAGCTTCCATGTATATGACTTTCACCTCTCTCTGTTGTCCAATTCGATGAGCCCTAGCCACTGCTTGCTCTTCATTTTGTGGATTTGGATCTGGATCGTATATCACGACTGTGTCAGCGGTCTGAAGATTTAAGCCTCTTCCAGCAGCCCGAATACTGAGCAAGAAAATGAAACAGTCTGAATTCGGACTGTTAAAATCCACTATCGCTGACTCCCGATCCTCGAGACTGGTTGTACCATCAATTCTTCTATACACAAGCCGCCTCCATTGCAAATATTCCTCTAATATATCAAGAAGTTTTGTCATGGTACTGAAAAGAAGAACACGATGCCCTGCCCTCTGAAGTTTTATGAGAATTCGATCAAGGATCCAAAGCTTCCCACAAGACCTAATAATGAAGTCTTTGGAATACTCATTAAAATATGGGTAGTTAAGCAAAGGATGGTTGCAAACCTTCCGCAGCTCCATACATTTATTATTAAGATTCTTATATATCTTGACCTGGTACATAGGGTTCTTCTGAACTCTACGCATCTCATCCTCAGGATCAACCCTAATAGTGCCGGTAGATTTAATCCAATCATAGATGCAACTCTGCATAGCAGACATTCTACACCGCAGGACAGTGGAGACCTGTGGAAATAGATCATTTCACTACTTCTGCTAACTGGAAGGAAAATTAAACTATACCCAAAATCAAAATGAGCTGCCTACCTTCCGTGGAAGTGAACCCTCCACATCTTCAACACGCCGCCTCAACATAAAAGGCTCCAGAATTTGATGAAGCCGGTGGATTATAATCACCTTCTTTTCAGTTTCCAGCCAATCATCCTCCTCTGGATTATGTGAGGGACCATCCTTCTGGAAGGGCTTTGAGAACCAATCATGAAATGCTTTGCGATTATCAAAAACTTCTGGCAGGAGTAGATTCAATAAAGACCAAAGTTCCTTCAAATCATTCTGCAGAAACCAATATCAGACATTCCATAGGCTGATGAAAACACCCTTTAAGCTATGACAATGCAATTGCAAAACAAAATAGCAAAATAATCTAATAAATAATGTACAAGTTGCAGATCAGCATTTTATAAACAGAAGGCATTATCACAGGCAAAATGGGGAAAAAAACAAGCAGAAAGCTTGAGCAATGTGTACAGGATTATATCATAAACTTGATTGATTCATAAAGCAGCCATAACACTTATTTTAAATAATTGGCACACCAAAACTTGAAGAACTTTAACAACCATGAGAATCCTGCAAGAGTTACATTCTTGATTGCAATGGAAAAATCTTTCAATAAAGATATCCAAAATGCACATTATTTAAGGAGTCTTGTTCTCCTGAACAGAGAACCTTTTCCACACTTGCAAAATAAAAATAAAAGGTATATGAATGGAGAGTGACCCTGCTGCACTTCCATGATAAAATTACTACCAAGAATGTACATAGTTATACACATAAAATTATCATTTGTTGTAAGAGCAAAGCTCTATAATTCTTTATTACCATCAGAATGGAATGATCAATGGGCACAGGCAAAGAGTACTGCCCAAAACAAATGATGTCTTTCAGTCTTTCTACTTGAGGTGTCAACAGGCCACGGGAAAAGTGAGGCCTAGCTGTGAATTATCAGGCTGAATATTTGCGTACACGAACCTTGGACAATTTAAGGGTAAGTGTAATGCAGTTAAGGCTTTCAGAATTTGGACCAACCTAAGGCTTAAGATACCTTCTTTGGTGTGAATCCAGATTAAGTGGTGCAGCTTTCAAGCCAACAAAAGCAAGTACACTTTGCCTATGGCCAACTTTACTTTCTATCAGCCAAAAGCATTATCAAAGATGAATAGAATTATCTCAAGAGCTACGAGTAATAAGAAAATCACCATCTATACACTATAATCTCTGATTATCGAGCATAGGTGGTCTTGCTAACTACACAGACAAGCAACACAATCCATAATGTCACATAGAAGTAAAGATAATTTTGCACACATCCCAACAGAATGAACAAAAAAGAACAAAAAGCAGACAACCAATTTTTCAAGATTCACAAATGCATATAAGCTTTCTCTTAATACCCCAGAATTTCAATTGTCAAAGGCAAACCTGCAATGGAGTCCCAGTGAGAAGCAACCGTCTCTGGCAACGGTACCTGTCAAGATCACGTGCCAAAACAGACTCCCTATCCTTCATACGCTGGGCTTCATCAATGATGATGTATTTCCAATCAATTTTTGATAGCTTTGAGCGATCATACATGATAAACTCATAAGTTGTTACGAGGACATTAAACTTTACAGCACTAACTTCCTGGAAGGCTCACAAGAAACAGAAGAATTTAGTGCAAATTCATTTGAAACTTCAACCCAAGTAAAAATCAAAGTAGGATATGAGATTGTCTATGAGATAATACTTTTCTTTGTTCAAATTAAAAGCTTAATAAGGAATTGGAAAGCACTGAATTTCAAGACAATAATCCCGTAAAGAAAAATTAGTGGTCATGAGATGGTGGCTCTGTTAAAGAAAGACAAAGTCGGGGATTCCTGACCAACCAGGCTGGTTCACAGTATGAGATCTAACACAGTCAGAACAGATTTATCAAGCCGAGACCCAATCAATGATTTGGGAAAAGCTAAAAAATAAAAATAAAAAAATAATTTGGAAATCTCTGAACCTTAGTATTCAAGTTTCCGCCTAAAACCCTTGGAGGGTCTCAGACCAGCCAGACCATTGTGGCCAGGCAAGCCCCTACTTCTCTTTGCCACGTTTAAGTCTAATTTAAAACCAAAGTATTGCAGGGAGAATCTTAAATAACAAATACATTGGAACTATAGTGTACAGCATCCATAACCTACCCTATAAAAACTAATATATCACTTGAACAAACCAGAACATTTATAGTTGAAGTGTTAAATAGTGCAAGATTTTCTACCAAATCGTCAGCAGAAAGGTTTGACAAAGACCAAGTCAAAAGTAACAATAGTACATCCGGTTACGTTTAAGGAGGATCAATTTTTTCTATAAGTCATTATACAATACCACCTGTAACCATTTTCCAGTGCTTTTATTGATACTTAACCCTCAAGAGGGACAGCTTTACTGAATTAACGAAGAAACTTGAAAACCAGATCAAAAGCATGGGGCAAAATCTTACATGAGAAAACAGCTTTGATCTTTGATCCTTGCTACCAACATAAAAGATGCATGACACAGAAGGAAGCCAGTTAAGCAGCTCGCTCTGGATATAAGGAACACAGGAAAAATCACATGAAAAGAAGAACCTCAAATAATGAGTGCTTGGAAATAACAAATCTTTCTAAAAATTTAAAAGAAATTTTTAAAAACCTTCCAATTTACTAAGACGGCATTTGGAACTATTATGAGATGTGGCCCATAGTTCCCCTTGAATTCCATCAAGTAAGCAATCACAGCCATCACCTGCTCCAATTGAAATAAGATCATTAAAAGATCATTTGCCGATTAGATAGCTGTTATATAACTTAACTATAAGCAAAGAATGCAACTAAAGAAGGGGTAAGAAACCTACTCAGACGAACATAAGAAATTAGAGAGAAGTACACAAATTTGTAGCTAATTGCCAAAGTAATTACTTGTAAATAAGTTCAATTGAGACTGATATTAAAACTCACAATGTATGAAATCACAATACAAAGTTATTAGCTGCTATTTGGGAAGCATGACCATGACCTAGTGGTTAAACAAAATCATACCTGTACAGTCTTTCCAAGACCCATCTCATCTGCCAAAATACCATTCAGCTTGTTGTTGTACAAGGAAAGCATCCATTGCAATCCAACCTAGAAAAATGATTGCAATCAATGTGAAACAATCAGCAAATTAAATGGAGTAAAATAATAGAAAATTCTAAAAATCAATATACACAAGGAATACGAAAACAGCTCGCAGCTGTGACATACAATCTGATAGTCTCTTAATGTTCCAGCTCGCAACATTGAGGGCTGCCTGATAACTCTCTCATTTACCGCATGAGCAAGGTTGTAGTACCTGTTACCAATAAAAGCAGTCTCATTTAAATGTGCAAAACGAAAACTTGGGACAGAAAAACAAGAATTGATTTCTATGCCATAATATTAAAGAAATCATTTTCCTTGATTTTATAAAAAGAATAGTTTAATTGCCTCATCACATGAAGGATAACGAGATGCATAATCCTCAACAGTAATGTAAACAATCTACAAAATTCTGTGTGATAAAAAGATTCAAAATGATTCAAACTTACTTGTTGACCGATGAGCTTTCTTTTGGTGCATTCATTTCAGAAAACCTATTTCTAATCATCACCTCCTCCCCTGCACATGCAGCTGCAGCCTTGATTTCTTCTTCTGAAAGACCCTGGAGCCACAGAAAATTTTGGACAACATACATCAACAACCATAAATAAGACAAGGGGTGCTAAGCATGCTCTACCTGGGATCGAGCAGCGGCTGCAGCAGCATTTGCTGCTTCTTCCACCTCTTGATGATTCTTTGCTGCTGTTATTTTTCCTCCAAGTTTGTGAAGATACTCTTCTGTCTGGGATAGAAAAGAAGAGAGAACAGAATATCGTTGTGCTGCATCACCAGGAATATTTGTCTGTTGTTCAAGCAACATTTCACGATATCTATCCACATCATTGTTCTTCAATGCTTCCATTCTTTTAGTTCTATCTTCATCCTTTCTTTTCGAAAATTCCCTTAGCATTCTTTCATGATATTTTGCAACTCCTCGGTTGCGAGCAGTCCGTGCATCTCGAATAGCCCAATGAGCCTCCAAAAGCTTCTTTCGCCACTGAAAGATGGATTTCAGTTGCTTCTCTCTAGTGGCCTTCTGTAACTGTTGAACCTGCCTTGCAAGCTCAATCCTTTGTCTTTCACACTGCCTAACGAACTTCCTATATGGTCTATCAGGCATTGCCATTATCTCCTGCTGTTGCTGATCAACTTCATCTCTCAGACGAGCCTGAAAATCTAAAAGTCGGAGCTTTCTTTCTTCTATTTGCAGTCGTAAAACAAGATCAGGCCTAATCCTTTTTCGCTCTAAGTTAACAGCAAGTAAACCACTGATCTTTCTCAAATTTTCTGTCCTTTTCTTGTTAAGCACATCCATGCCTTCCTCAAATAGCAGATCTTTCATGTCATATGCTAAAATAAGGTTGCTCGAATTGTTTGCCACCATTGCCCCCAAGGAGTCATGCCTTCTGGTAAAGAATGGAAAATCAAAAAGTGGGCCATGATACTTCCTTGTACCAATGTCCTTTGGAACTGGTGCACTTCCAGTGGATGCAGGCTTCCTTGTTTGCCCTGCATCAACATTGGTGCTTACCACTGGAACACCAGGAGCTTGTGCGGGAACAGACTTTCCCTTTTCAGGATTATAATCAACTTTGCTGGGCAACTTCAGATTTCCCCGTTCAGCCTCCTGCTCAGATTTGGCCAAAGTGGCACCAGTCTGCTCTACCTTTCCAACTGATCCAATTTGCATAGGTTCTTTTCTTGAACCAGCAACTCCTTGCATGTGAGTAACCATGACTGCCTTCTCTTCCACACTCAAGGGCTCCTCCTTTGGTGAACTATGACTTTTGCTGGAAGAGGTGCCCACTGGGACCTTCTCAGTGGTCTCTACATGTCTTGTGTGCTCTTCAGCAGCACTTGCCAAAGGCCTTTCCTGGTTAACCATTCCTGGAGTAACAAACATCTGCTGTGGCTGTAAATCAATTGGTGGTGGAACAATGGCTTGAAGAACTTCTTGGGGAAGGTTGCGCTCTCCACGCTGAAAATCAGAATGGGCAAAAAAAAAAATATAGCATATAAAACAAGAAACTCATTGAATTAATGAACATGAAAACTACAGCAATAATTTCATTGAAAGCAATAAACATGAAACCTTAGCAATAGTTTTATCTTCACAGAAAGGTGGGTGGATTGAAGAGCAGCTATAACTACCTTTAGGCGCCTAAATGCTAATATTTGCGCTTTAAGGACATGGAGCTGCTGCTTTGTAAACCCAATTCCTGCACGCTGGGGTGGTATCTGGGATGATCCAGTATGGGCCGGTGCTGAGTTTCCAGGAACCTCACTGGAAGGAATAGCAGCTTGAGACATAGCACGGTTCTGCTGCAAAGACCTGAAGTATTGCATTTGCAGGGTTTCAGGCCCAGGCCCAGGACTGGGTCCGGTAATTATATTTTTTGATTGTGAAAGGTCTGCACCCTGTGTCATGCTCCCAGATGATTGTGGCATATGCATAGTCGGTCCTCCATTTCCAGTTGCGATTGGAGGCCTCGCAGCTCTTTCATTCTGGTTCTCCCTACTACGACCGGCAAGTTGCTGCTGCTGCTGCATTTGTAAATTATTAAAATTCCCTGCAGGAGTAGCCCCACTACTTGATGGTGACCCTGAAGGAATTAGCTTTGGGCTCTTTACAGGCCCCATCTGCGCAGAAAGATCATTTAAGGAATTCCCATGAGCTGAATTTTCAACATTAACTGGGGATGGGATAAACTGTGGCTTTGATGGAGGCAGACCAGACTGTGATGCAGGAGCGCTTGCTTCACTTGACTTCTGCATTGCTTGCAATCTAGCAGCATGCCAAGCCGGCATCATTTGAGCAACAACATTCATATTTCCAGGAACAGAGAGATCAATATTATGTTCCTGAGCCCAATTATGCATCAATCGCAATTGCTGCATCAGCTGATTGTTGGCTATATTTTGAATGTTCACTTGTGACTGTTGAACAGGTCTTATCATGTTAGATGATAGTGATTGGCCAAGTGCAGCTATCTGCGGAGGCTTTATCTCATTTCGTTGATCAATACTGGTAGAACCCTGTTCCATCTTATTCTCACCCTGCCCTGAATTTTCAACAGATTTCTTAAACAAGGACATCTGTGCCTGGTTGGCCGCCTGCAGCGCCATGAGTTCCTGTATTTTCATACTATTTTGACGCAGATCTTGTTCCCTCACTGGTGGCCCACCCATGCCAATTTTTCCTTGTTGTGCCAGCAGATTCCCATGGGGCTTGTGCTGTGCAGCCTGCAGAGCAAATTGGATGTAAGGTTGATGAATTGGGTTCTGACCATGTTGTTCCAGGCCTTGCCCTTTGTTCTGGTTTTCCTCTCGGAGCTGAGGAGGCACTTGTTGATGAGGTAAATCATTAAACTTCCTTGAAGGTTGTGAAAGAGGAACAGCACTAGATGATGACGGGAAGTTGCCAGCAGCCATAACTCCATGCATACCACCACCTTGATAAGCAAGGAAGGCATTATCTCCTTCAGGCTTTCTTAGTTGCTGCTGTTGTTGCTGCTGCTGCTGCTGCAATGACTACAAAATGACAAAAAGAACAGTTAATCATGAGATCCAAAGACCATTCACATACCAGCTTTAAAAGTAATTAAGGAAGTCTTGCGATTTGACTGGATCAATACATCATTAGTGAGAGGGTATGGTGTTGAAGAAAGAAAAACAAAAAAAGTCCGCTGATTCACACTGGCCCACCTTAGTGCACACATCTGACAGAGTAAATGTAGAAAATGCGAAAGACACGGTTCAAGAATCAATGTAAAATACTAAAGTTTCCTAACAACTACTACCTGTATGCAACCAACAGCAAAATACAGACTCTAAGGAGGATCACTAACATACCTCCAGTATATAAAGTTAACAGCAAGGCATCAGTCCATACATGAGAATGAAGGCCCATTCAGGGTTACTTAGCATCTATAAGTTTACACCCAAACAGAGAGTGCTTAACACTTAACAGGAATACTTGGAACATACATGCTTCCTCCAGATAAAAGATACTAAATGGTGACAAAAACCTACCCAAACAGATATATGACAATAATCCAATAAAACATATACTCCAGTATCCTTTACCAAATCAAGGAATATGGCAAGTAAGTTTTAAATAGGTCGATAAGAAAAAGAATGGCCAGATCCATAGACAACTTAACCATTTGGTATATGTCAGCTAGTTATGAATCAGATGCAGAGAATGGTGTGATCTCTAAAGCATCAACAACCAAAACCACACTGAATAATGGGAATGAAAGCCTACCAAATTTTCAGTGAATGTACAATCTTTCACTGGATAACAGGAATACTTAGAACATATATGCTTCCTCCAGATAGAAGACACTAAAAGGTGACAAGAATCTACCCAAACATATATACGACAATAATCTCACAAAACATATGCTCTAGTATGCTTTACCAAATCAAGGAAGATGACAAGCAGGTTTTATAAGGCGATAAGAACAAGAATGGCCCGATCCATAGACAACTTAATCATTTGGTATTTGTCAGCTATTTAGGAACCAGCCGAAGAGAATGGTGAAATATCTCTAAATCATCAACAATCAAAACCACACTGAATCTTGGGAATGAACAGCTACCAAATTTTCAGTGAATGTACAAATCTTTCACTGAATACAGAATTCAATCGCCAACCACAAACTCTTGCTTTAACTTGCAAGCCAAAATGAATCAAAATGGGAGTCGACAGACTAGAAAAAGAGCCAAAAAGAATGAAGAGGAAAGAAGAGGATAACAACCAAAATGCTGAAAGGAAAAGAACACTAGCAATGCATTTTGTTGAAATTGATCTTCCATCTGATGCATTTGATCGTCCAAACAAGCACCCAAAATTATATCCTCCATCTTCTCAATCCAAACACAACTAGCAAACAAAATCAATCCAGAATCCAGCTTATAAAAGAACACAAGACAGGGCAGCATTACACGCGAGTAATTCAAAGAAAAAAACCAAACTTTAGGGTAAAACCAGGCAGAACAACAGAGACTGGAGTCACAGGGCAGCGAAGAAGAGAAAAGGGAGAGGCCAGAGAACAGCACGAGGTTGTTGGGCAGGGGAAGTACTATAGGAGACCCCAAAAAAGAGGATTTCAAACCAAATCATTGAAATCCGAAAGCGGTAGAAGCCGAGAAACCAGCCAAAGAAAAAACGCACGATGGAATCCACGCCGTAGAGTCCAGATCATGCTCGCAAATATCAAATCCCACAAGCAATTAAAGAAAACCCCCCCAAAGAATACCGCTTTCCCTAGATATGGAAAGCTCATCCCGCCGCCTTTTTCTCAAATCCCCACGCAACCGCCAGAACGACCCCAAGCTTCGCCCCCCAAAAAGGGAACCAAAAACGGCACGAAATCCCACTCACCTGTCTAAACCCCAACTGCTGCTGCTGATGCTGAATCGAATCAAACCCTAGATGCGCCGGCGGAGCTGAGACAGCCGACGATGACGACGATGGAGACGCAGACGACGAAGTTGAAGACCTCCCCGGCGGCGCCACCGCCGGATTCCGTCCTCCAACCCCGCCCTGCATCCCGGCAACCACCCCCACCTCCAATCCGAGATCCCCGCACTCCCAAAACCCTAGAAACACGCACCGATCTCCACGATCCCAACTCCAAATCCCAGATCCAACCCCAAATCGATCGCCGGAAAACCCCAATCGCCCCCACAACTCGTAATTTTCACTACAAATTCAAAAAATCCATCGTTTGCTTCTTCGGAGTCAAACCCTAACCCTAGAGGGCTCCATTTTTTTCCCTTTTTCCCATATTTTTTCCCTTTTTTCTTTTTTCTTTTTTTTTCTCTTCGTTTTTTTTACGAAGCTCTTGAGAAACGTCCTTCTTAAGTAAACCCTCGGGTTGGGTCCGCTAACCACGGTTAAAATTGCCTCGGGTTTCAGCTTTTCCGAACTAACCCCCAACGTTCTGCTTATTTACAACTGTGCCACCTATTATTATTTTTTTCCCGAAATTGCCCTTTTTATTCTTAGCTTTGTTCTTTTGCAGCTACACCCATCAAAGTTTTATATTTATTTACCGTTATTTTCTGCATTTTTTATATAAAATCAAATTTTTTTTTTTTTGGTTAATGATAGTGATAATTTCAAAAACTAGCTATTAGATATTTATTTAAATAATTAAATGTTTATTAAAAGAGTTTTGTGGAATTTTTTTAATCCATGAATATTTTATATGTACATATTTAGATACGTTAGATATTATGTTTATATCCTAAAATTAATGTTTGTTTATATTTTATAGATTTATAATTTTTAATATTAGCCCCACTCTGCATTACCCTTGAAATATGAATTAGGTAATGATTACTCCATTTAATTATATAAAGTGAGAATATAATAATTTTTAGAATTTGATAACTACTAATATTTTCATAAATATGACTATCAACTGATAGTAAATGGTAAGTTAACATCTGCGACAGAAAGTGAATTTGTTTTTCGTATGATAGCAAATCAATAAAATCTAAAAAAATATCAATTTTTTAAAAAATTCAAAAATAAGTAAACATTTATATTTATTTAAATAGGTAAATTTGACATAATTAATATTAATAAAATTTAAATATATTAAAATTAAATTTTATTTTTTAATAACAACAAAATATGTATTATTAAATAATTTGGATATTTATTTCAAAATATTATTAACTTTGATATATTTAATATTTATTAAATAAAAGTATTTTTCTCGTCAATGTGATTTCAGAATCATATTCCTGTTGTACTATAATATTGTTTTTGTCAATTAAATAAAAATTATACACATTCTCATCAATATGATTTAAGATATCATATTTTTATTATACTAATTTTTTCGGTAGTAATGTAACATTACGTGAACCAAATTGTAACTCACGCTTATGAAACTCCCTACATATGAGTGTAGGATATTTTACATATGCACCCCTGGTGTTTTTACATATTATTAAGGTGTCTGGGAAAATGTGTTTATTGTCTTAATTTGGTTATTTTACACGCTCGCACACACATATATATAAACCCCTATTAAATTTTGGTATCTTGTGAAAAGAATTTCTATTTGCAATTAAATCCATATAATTTTATCTTTTTGCTTAATATCATCATAACACTAGCTGTTACTTGTTATATATGCCCAATAGAATTATTTAAATAAGTTTCCATTTTAGCAATATTTCTTTTAATTTTATAATTAGCATAATTAAGTTAATACTTGGCTACAAATGGCATTATAATATATGAATTTTAAAATCAGGGGGTTATGAATGCAAAAGATCTTTTAATAAATTAGTATATTTATAAAAAATATTAATTTAACCATTAATTTGTTTAAAAATTGATTAGATTTGATTATTTCATCCAAAACATATCCTTTTTTGGATTTTATATAAATTATTTATTTAAATAATAACTCAGCATTTCATTGTACGTACTAATTCATGAATCATATATATACTATCATTTATTATGATAATATTATTTTTACTCAAATTATCTCATAAAATTAAAATATATATATATATATATATATTTTTATATTAATAATATTCGACATATAGTAATAATAGAACTTCAACTTTTTATTTACACAAAAATAATGTGATTTTTCATGAATAGGGGCAATGTTGTAATTTCATATATAAGTGGGGCCCAAGGAAAGTAAAAGCTCAAATTTACCAATAGGTCCATTTGATGGCATTTTAGTAAATAAAAGAAGAAGTAAGGGATAAAGTGGAAAAGTAAAAAATGGTGGGGCCACGAAACTTTTTCCTTTTAGATAAGAGAGTATGCTCATAAAGATTCTTGCAAAAATCATGCTTAATTTTTTTTTATATATATTTTTATAAATCTTATTTATTGATATATAAAGATTAAATAATCTTAAATTAATATTTAAGTTTTTCTATAAAAATAAAAAATTAAAATTAAAAAATTACTATCATAATGTCGTGGAAAGGGCAGAATGGTAAATTGGTAACCTGCAATAATTTTTATCTAAAAAGGGTGATGATACTGGGAAGCGGTTTACCGGCTACTGGTAAACCAGGTTGCAAAACCGCTCTGGATTTGGATTTGTCGTTTAGCGGGGTTGGGCGGGACCACTTTTGCTTTTCTTTTTTTTTGCCTTTTCTTTCTTTTGTCTCTTTTATTTTTTTGGATATATTTATTTAATGACGTAAATATACAAATAATATTTAAAAATTATTTTGAATAATTTTAAAAAAATAATCTATATATATATATATATTTTTTTTTTTACTAACAATGACTCAGTTTTTATCATTTGTTGAAAAGTAAATAATTATTAATAGACTGATGCTATCCTGGCTCCATGCTGCGGATGAGGGTGTGCCGGAGAAGATGGAGGATTTTATTACTGAGATCCGACAGAGCTTGGGTTTCCTTGAGGCTCGTGAGTGGAGGCGGGTGGTGCTTCAACTTCCGGGGCGGATCATATACGTGTCTCAGGCTAATCGGGCTAGGGGGTTGGTTTGAGGACGGCCATGGTCCTCTTTTTGTGGTGTTGTTTTTCTTTTTTTTTTGTGTGTCCGCTGTGTTCCCACTGCTTGTGGTGTTTGGTTGCCCTGGGTGACCGCTTTTGTAGGGGCTAATGCTCCAGTGTGATTGTTTACTTTAATTGGAGTGGTTTATCCAATTTTTCAAAAAAAAAAAATTATATATTTCTAAAAAAATATTTTTATTTATTTATTTTATTATAAAAAAATTAAAACAATATAAGAATATAAAGAATAATTTAGCTTTTCACTGAAATGTTTTAGTTAACATATGGTTCAAAACTTCAAAGGGTAGATAAGTGGATAAAAATAATTTACAAAGATATGTAAGTAATATTTCTTAATTTTGCCTGGTATATAAGAAAAAAAAACTTTATCCTTATTTGTTCAGGTAAAGTCGTTCATTTTTAAATTTTTGTATTCACTTATTTATTTGTGTAAAATTAATAACATATTGATTACTTTCTTTTAAAATAGCTACCTTCTAAAATAATAATAATATATATTTACTGTTAATTTTAGGGAAAATTACTGTTCACCCCTCGTAATTTTCAAAACTTCCCAAAAACCCCTCCTACTTTTTAGCACTACCGGACTGATTTCTTCCGTTAGTGTTTAACTTCCCTTTTACCCCTCACAGCTCACTTCAAATGGGTCCATGTTGTGAAATCCCATTTTTTTGGCCACGAAAAATGGTGAAAGGAAAACGCCAAATCACATCATGTTCAACCTTTTGAAGGGACTTTACGCTTGGTTTAACGTTTAAATATTTTTACTAATATGTTTAATAATTATCATATCCGTGTATACTTCCCATCTCCCGATTTTAACGTTGTCTTTACATGTATAACTATTCATATTAACGTGTAAATTCTCAAAAACTCTGCGTAAAACGGTGATCTTTTTCGTTTGATCCGAATTGCTGGCCGGTGACGTGTGCAAGTGGCAGGGTTATGGTATCCCGTGCATAAGAATTAATGACTGCATTAAAATTTATGCCGCGGTAACATAATTTTTCCGAACACCCGCTCGTTCTCATCGATCGATGTCGACCACCGTGCGTTTAACTTTTTTTCTCGGATATGAAGAGTCGACCGCTGTGGAATTCACACCATAAATAACCCGGAAAAGAACCCTCCCCATGGACAACCACTCCTCGTCGTCCTCATCATCCTCCTCCTCCTCCTAGTCCTCCTCTTCCCATGGACAACCACTCTATCTGAAAGGATGTTTCGTGAACCTTCTTCCTTATCTTGAGAATCATTTAGCCGTAATCACGCAACAGTTAAACTATCTTTTTCAGCCCTAGTCGAAATGCTCTCATAATTGCATCGAATCGCGAGAGGATTCTTCACCGTGGATGACGGCAAGCAATTAAGCGAGCATTTCGACTTGGGTAAGAAAAAGAAAAATTTTTCACGTATTTCGTGATCATGAGGATCTCTAGAGGAGGAGATCGAAACATCCTTTAAGACGGGGTTGATATTTATCACTGAGACTTTCTCATTACCATTTAAGAACATTACGTCGAGTGTACAACTATTACGTTACGTGTTTAACTATCGGGGATCTTCGTTTAAGTCCGACCACGACACATTGATTAATAGCCGCTTTTTCACTGAATGTGTGTTGTTTAACCTTTTTAATGTTAGACGTTGTGCAGATTCAAGTTGATGCGCATGTTATGCAGACCGCTGTGAGCATTCGAACGTATGCGAACACTTGTTTTCGTTATCACGAGGGTCGAGTCGTGAGTGTCCAAAGTCCGAGCGGACGTTGTAAATGTTAGTAAATCTTGTAAATCTTTTATAAATAAAAAGCGAAACAAGCTTATTTGACTGTGAACTTACGAAATTTAAACATAGACCCTAGTAAAAACAAACAATGTGGGAAACAAAAGAGCGTCATTGTAAAAGCGATAGAAAATACGTAAATATGTTTAAAGCAATGACAACGGTGTTTAAGAAAAAGTTACTCTTTAAACAATGACAACGGTGTAAACAATAGAAAAAGTTAAACACTACTCAAGTTACTCTTTAAAACAATGACAACGGTGTTTAAGAAAAATACGTAAAGATGTTTAAACAGGTGACCCGGAAGGTACCCATCTTCAACGCGATGTCGTTGAAAAGCATTCAATTTTAAACAATAACATATTATTTAAATGATATAGACTTTAGTTAAACAATTAACCGCTTTTTAAACACTATATGTATCCTGTTTAAACATAAAAAAAGCTTGGCGTTTACCACAGAGACTCATGTTGAGTTGAGAACTTTCATTCGAACGATGGCGAATATGTCTTCCTCCATGACGATGACATATATTTCCCTTTTTGCCCCTTGGGATGGAGGGAAAAATACCGCCCAATCACATCACGTCTAGTCTAACCTCTATGCATACAATCTGCACTTTTTGTTTGCCTTTTCGATCTTGCTTTTGTTCTTTACATCTTCTACTTCTTCTTCTTCGTCTTCTTTTTGTTCTTCATTTCATTTTGGTTTTGTACGATTTGGTTTTTCGACCCGATATATTATGGAGAGTTTTTGTGGTATTGCTAGATTCAACGGGGAGGGAAGAGTGCTAATGTTCACGGCTCGAGACTTCTTGGGAGTTGGTGTTAGGCGAGATATGTGAGCGATGGGGTCTCGAAGTTTCTCTTGTCGAGGGGTTAAGTTCATCACACCAGATGGATATAAAACGGTTTGCCCAATCGAAAACGATGTTGACTTCCAGCGGATGTGTCACGTCCATTCCATCTTCAAATGTGTCAGTAGTTGATCTTGTCGTCGGGAGCAGAAAAATGTGCCATCGCGAATCCTAATGAAAAGCGAGGTTTTACTCGTTGTAAGTTCCTTTTCTTTTAATTATTCCAGGTTGTGCGGGGTCGATTATTGTTTAAATATGTCACATCATCTGGGTTAACATATTATACTAGTCCTTTACGTTATTAGTTAATTGCTTAAGTATTTAATTTAACGTTTAACTATTGTCATTATCGCTTAAACATTATACTCTCCGCTTAACATATTGATCTTTTCATTTGACTGAAGTGTTGGCAGGAATTCAGATTCTGCGAGTGCTCCCATTCATCCCCATGGTGACCCTGGCGGTGTGGGATGTCTTCCTTCCTCGTCAGATCATTCTGAAGTGTTGTCGTTGGATATTGGACAACGTTTTGACGGTGTCGAACATTTCAGGGATGTACTTCGAAATCATGCAATCAAAAGGAATTTTGACTTCAAATTCATAAAGAACGAAAAACATCGGGTGACTGTGGAATGCGCTGCCGATGGTTGTCGTTGGCGCCTTCATGCATCAAAAGAGTATAACAAAAATACTTTCAGAATCAAGACAATCAACCCGTCACACACTTGCGGTGGTGGCATAGGTTCGGCGTCACATCCGAAAGCGTCCAAAAAATAGGTTAGCGCACGAGTGATTCGGGAAGCTCAAGGACCGTCCCTTGTGCAAGGCCATCGACATTCGGAAGGACATGTTGCGGGAACATGGTGTCCACATACCATACAGGCGAGCTTGGTTGGGAAAAAGAGCATGCCCGGGTGGTCCTCGACCAGCGGTGACATCTCCGGCTATGATCGTTTGCTTTGGTATGTGGATAAGGTGGTTGAGACAAATCCCGGCAGCGTTGCGATCGTGGAGAGAGGCGGTGATCGTTTTAAACGTGTATTCTTTTCTTTCAGCGTGTGTATTGCGGGATTTAAGAGGGCTTGCAGGCCGCTGCAGTTTCTCGATGGTACCCACCTCCTTGGAAAATATCGGGGTACATTACTTTGGGTACAGGGAAAGATGGTAACAATGGTTTTTCCATGTCGCCTTGGTATAGTCGACAGCGAGACCCGATGCCAATTGGACTTGGTTCATATCTAAGTTAGGCGATGCCTTATCACGAGGTGGAGATTATCATGAGATAATTACCTTCGTGTGCCGGACGAGTCCAAGGGCCTTGTGAGCGCAATGCGAGAGTCTTCCTTTCTTCGCCATATGCATCGTCATCTTCGACATTTGGAGGCCAATTTTATGAAAGCCAATGTCAGACTTGGGAAGGCATTGAGGGAGGAGTGTTGGTCTATATGCTTCCGCGATTGCGTGGGCATCCACGGCTAAAGATTTCGATGATACCAGTGAATGAACTGCGAGCCATATCACCCGAGCTCATCATCTGGTTGATTAATAAATCGGATATGGCACATTGGTGAATTATCCTGTTCGGAGGTGATCGTTGGGGTGAGATGTATTCGAATGTCGGCGGAGTCGTTCAATGCTTGGATCAAGGAAGCTCGTCATTTACGGTGGCGAAAATGGTCGACTCCATAAGGTCTCGCGAATGTTGGTTTTACACTTTCAACATTTAGTATTACCCTTTAAACATTCTCAATCTTTGTTTAATTACACTTGTCGACTTTTAAATATTAATCATTTCGTTTAAATAATTACAATAATGTTTAAAACATGTTGACTGAATTATTTAACCATCACCTGTCTTTGTTTAACCTTATTTGCGGTGTTCAAGTTGATGCGCATGTTATGTAACCTAGGCGTGAGCAAGCGACCAAATGGGAGAGCTACTTATGCCCGACATACATTCGAGTTAGAGATCATTGTTGAGGACGGTACGAAATCTTTGCGTGTTGGTCGTCAGTGTCGATGATCGTTACGAGTCGATCGACCAATGCAACGAACTCCGTGGATCTCGCCATCAGAACTTGTTCATGTCGAAGGTGGCAAGTTTATGGTATCCCTTGCAAACATGCTTGCGCAGCAATAATGCAGACAAACACCAACGTACATCGATTTATTAGCGGGTACTTCACCGTCGACAATTACAAACTGGCGTACAAGGAAGCTATATTCCCCATACCCGACGATGACGGGCCTCGGGACGAAATCGTGAGCTTCGTTTCGACCTCTGTGACTAGAAGGCGACTGGGCGGCCTAGACGAAGAGGATCGAGTCACAGGCGTTTGATGTCCGCTAGTTACATTGCAGCCAGCCGCCAGGATCCGGTCACGATCGGCGATCTTGCTAATGAAACTGTCGCCGACTAGGCATTGTATAATAAACCGACGATGACAGGGGAAACATTGTGTATTGATGGGAACCTTTCCACATTTAAACTCTTACTCTTTTACAACGAATTGAATGTATTTACACGTAGACATTGTTATTTTTAAACGGATACATCTGTAATTTGAAATATTTCAACTGATGTTTAAACAATGAGTGCATTTATTTAAACAGAGACAGTGTTATTTTAAACGAGTACACCGTATTTTGAAATATTTAAAACTGATGTTTAAACGATATATAGTATATTTAAACAATGAAAGTGAAATGTACACAATTACAACGTAAATTAAACAATGAAATAAAAACCGAATGGAATTTAACTCGCTTTTACTAATTCAAAACAAACAAAATTTACATTAAGATATACAAGTCATGTTCTTCGAACACGAAAAACAATGAATTGAATTTGTCCAGATTTACATTTGAAAAACAAAATTGATAGATCGACATACAGGACATGTTATTCAAAACAAAATTTAACCCGCTGACGACCCCCTTTGTCATGGACGCTCGGCCCTCCCTCCTAAGTATGCGGGTAACATACCGTATCCGAGGTAAGGAACGCCTGTCATGCAGTGGCCGTAACTTCTCACCCCACAAGAATTGTTCGATAAACCGCATGACGTAGACTGGCGCATGATCGACTTCCTTGTTTTTGGCTGGGGTTTCGTGGTCGTGCACGAGCGGGTACTTTTGTCCGCCGACTCGCTAACTCCATATCGACACAAAGGTCGAATAGATTCCACCGCCGAGATATGCAAGTCGAGATTAGAATACCGATTTAAATACCAAACAAATATTAATCGACATAATTAAAGAACTTACCATGTCCAACGCGTCCCTTATCGTACTCCCCGGGATACGAAGAATAATGCCTCAGATTCTTGTTTATCATTGTCGAGGACGACGACATGGAAGTGGCCATTCATGATTATCGGGAGGATGACAATTTGAACTTCATGCATGTTGCGCACACAGATCCCCGCGATCATAAAGCCATAATCGTGTCATGCGTCGTCCCCGCTTTGACATAAACAGTCAGAAGCTGGGTCCGGTGATGGAGACGCCCTCTTGTAAGGGATATGGCTCTTTGCTGCTGACTTTTTGTATGATGCATACTGAAAGCGTCCATCACATCATCGACGACCATCTCCTTCCCTCAAGCAGCTGTATAATCTGTCAGCGTGTGGTGCTCACAGGCTATTCTTCCACACGACGATACTTTCGAGGTTAAACGATAATGATATAATAAGACCATATTGTAAATATTTAAAATGATATTATCAATCATCACATGATATTATATATAATTAAACGATAAGTAGAAAAACTTTAAATGATAACATAAAGGTATTAAACACTATTAGGAAATAGTTAAACACTATAAGAAACCCTTTAAACAATAACATAAAAAGCGTTACACTTACCCGGGTCCATGAAGCAGTTGAGGAAGATCCTCATCAACTCCCGCTCAGATTTGTTAAGACGACTCGTGCCAACCCATTTCTTCTTCTTCGAATAAAAGCTTTCCGAGCCGTCTGGTCCAATTTTTGATTGGCCTTGATCATCTCTCTCGTTGCTCGGTCGGGGTCTTCATCAACATCTTCCTTCGATGCGGGGACGATGGCGACGAAGATCAACCGCATACATCCTTACATGGTTGTTCTTGTTGTGGGATTGTGTCCGGGCTTGAGTGCGTGCATCGTCGGGCCACGGCCACGGCCACGCAGCAACGGATTCGACGATCTTCTCAACCGTGACCATGACAACGAGATCATTGGGAGACACACCTCTAACTTGTTCTTGATCTTCGTGGATTGTGTCCATCTTTGATGCCGCATCTCGCGCCCCTGGGTTCCACCGGGTCGACGATTTCATCGAGAAGAGAGTCAACGACCTTCTCAACCGCGGCAACGGCCACATCATCTACGATGTCCTTCACCGCTCATGTCCATGTCATCAACGGCGATGCACTCAGAATAACAGATCACCGCCGATGGTGTTGCTATTGTTTCATCGCCACGGCCGGTGGAGACAGAGGCAGATTGTTCTCCTCTTTTTCGCAAGTCTCTTCGAATGTGGCCGCCTTTGGAAACGACCTTCCCGATGATGTCATCGCCGTCGAAATTCCGACGCCTCGCTCGTCCGGGTGCTTCCGCTTCTTTCGAGGATGGCGCAGTTGGGCCAGGAACGTCCCTTCCAACGCCTCCACACGAGCGACAAGCCGAGGAAACTCGGGTCATCAATATCGGCATGCCCGCATAAGAGTTGCGGTGACATCTTCGCCCTAATGTCACCGGTGGGGCCGCCACGGTCGGAGGGCTGCCATGGTCGGGGACCGCTCGTTGTCGTGGTAGGGGGTTGTTGCAATCTGCCGGGGTAGGGGAGGGCTCTCCGGCTGGCCGAGGAATGCGTGGCGCGTGGTGTGCTCGGAAGTAGGAGAACGGCGTCCGGCCGAGCACGATAGAGGCTCGCCTCTCATCCTCGCCTCGAGCAAGTGGTTCCGGAGAGCAATGGCATCCATCCGTCCGGTTGGCCCTCAACAAATATTTCTTCTTCAAAGATTCGACGAACCAGCTCGGGAAACTAACATATGTAAACCAAACAATTTCAGTGAGATCATTCATTTTAAACTATAAAAAAACTATATTTAAACAGAGTGTTTATATATTTAAACGTTATAGAATATAATTAAACGGAGAACAAAATATTTAAACCGGTATGAATAATAGTTAAACGGTAAATACTAAAGTTAAACGCTAAATAAAAATGTTTTAAACATTAAAGACTTATAGTTAAACATTGTCCATGATTTATTACCTCTTTTCCATCGAGCGATGACAAGCTCGCTTTCACCGTCAGCTGCTTCCGGTAAGTACTTTCACCAGTAGCACGACGATCCTGGGATCTTCGCTGAAACGGACTTTCTTCCCCGCTCCGTCACTCAGTAAAACCAGCAGCGTTAAGCGCACCGAGCAACCCTTAATGTACCTTGTGTTGGTCTTTTCCCGGCGCATCTATCTTGCACTCGGGCAGCCGCTTGTGGAATATCCTCCATAAGCCACTGTCAGTCGCCGCCGCCCATGCTGTGATCGCCCTCATGGTCGGGTAGATCATCGACGTAATCAACGATCCGGCTCGAACCGAGCATGATGTATTTGGGAAGAGGATCGTCCCCCATGAGGTACACCATCGAGTTTGACAAAATTATCTTCTTCTCCCTCTCGTCGAACAAGTTGCACCCTGAGTGCTCTTGATGGAGTCTCCGTGTCTCTCGTAGGGTCTCTGATAGATACCGCCTTCGAAGCGACCGGTTTTCTTCTTCCGAAAGACCACTCGCGTCGTCATCGCAACGCTACTCAAGAAACGAGGGCCAGCATCTTGAGGTTTTGAAACTCGCGAGCTTTCCCGATCATGAATTTATTGGTGCGACCATCGTACCTTTGCAAAAAGAGAATCAAGAAGGGCCCTCTCTTGGTATATGGCTTCCACCGATGAACGCGCAAACGGTGTCCTTCGAATAATCTCCCGATAGTCGAGGGGTCAGTGTTAACTTTCAATTCACCAAGGTCTCCACAACCGCTGTCAAATAGCAACGCCCATTAACTAGGTCGATCACCATAATCACAAGCCCTCGCGTAACAATAACAACACATTCAACATGCAGATTGACAAAAGTTTAAGCGGAAATATAAGGTTTTAAACGGTAGAACTCTCGCTTATTAAACGAGATATAAAATGTTAAACAGAGACCCATTTTGTTAAACAGAGACGAGAATACTTAAACAGTGGACAACAAATGTTAAATCAGAACATCTCATTTTTAAACGCTCAACCCTCATTTGTAGAAATCGCAACCTATATCAAACGAAACGGAAATGTACATTATAAATATTACACAAATCATAACAATCGAAAAACTAATTCGAGTAGTGTATACATACGAAAATGCAAAAACAAAACAAAAACCCCAAATGAGAAATCTCCCTCGCAGACTAACAAAAACCCCAAATGGAGAAATCCCCACAGACTTCAATATCTTCCAACAAAAACAGAGCAGCAAAACAAAACCGAAAAAAATCTTTTCTTTGTAATGTAATGCAGTTAACATAAAACCATACTCAATACCTTAGATTTCAAACCGATGAAATGCCAACTAGTTACGTGGAGGACTTCTCCTTCCGAGACACTGGGTGGAAAGGGAAAAGTCGATGAAATGTCGATTACAGAGGCTTCACGGTAGAGACAACTTCGGAGACGACTCGAAATAGAAAAGTCAAGACGTGAGTTGAGAAAAAGCAATTAAACGGCCCAATAAATTGCCTCTCGGGGGTTACCCTACGGAAAAACCGCCCCACTTCCTCTCAAATCGCCGAGATGGGTCTGCACCCACGACTCCCCATGCAAGGGCATTTTCATCCAAAAATTTGAAACTCACTCCGCTCACATCCGTTCATGTGGTTTGGGGGTTTGAAAAACATAGACTTTAAAAAGGAGGGGGTTTTTGGGGATTGCAAAACTAACGGGGTGTTTTTGGCAATTTTACAAACTTAAAGGATTTTTTTGGCAATTTCCACTTAATTTTATCACCTAAAATATCTCCTTCTGTAAGCTCTAATTTGAAAATGCATACAATGTAAACTCTTTATTTATTTTTATTGATTTTATCCGCTAACACCTTTCTTCTTAAACTTTTATTTATTAATTCTTTTTTTTTAGTTTTATATTCCCAATAATTTTTTCCCTATTTTTGTTCAGTGTGGCCATTAATGGTGCCCTTCTCTCTCACTCCCTACCCACTTCCTCCCTCTTTTAAATGAATAATGGGAAGTCAATATTTATAATTATTTATTTTATAATAATTTTTAATGGCCTAGTGGTACCGGGTCCCCAAGAGTTTCATGGAGGTCGTATATTCGAGCCTTGCTCCACGCGATGCTTTCTAGCTTGGGATGAAGGGTGTTATGGAGCGATGCTCTGGACGTCTGTCCTTGATTTCCCCCAGTGAGGGGACCGTGACGTTTATCGTTCTGTGTCAAAAAAAAATAAATAAATAAATGTTTCATTATTGTAAGTCACTCTCAATAATGTATAACATGTGTTTAATAAACGAGAATTGATATATTATAACCGATCTCATTCATCTAATGAAGTCAACCATTAAAGATTTAAGAATATATATATAAATGAGAGTATGAGTATAAAAAATCATTATGAAAACCAATAAAATAAATAACTTTGCTCAAATAATTTGATTTATTGTCACTTTTACCCATTGGTACACATGGGTTCGATCTCCCATTCCCTATATATATAATATAATTTATCATTGGTAACTTTTTTTTTTTTACTTTGTAAGACATAATGAAAATTGAAATATAAAAAAATTGTATCGCGAATAAATGAAAAGTTAGAGTTTATAATTAATTATTGAGTTATGCACAAATTGAAGAGTTTCTAATCTTTAACCTATTTAGTTTTTCTATTATTTTGACTCATAGAAAACTTAAATCTTTTTATTCGAGTTTATGTGATATTTTTCGCAATATTGTACTTAATACAACTTTGTTATCATGTTCTTTTGTTAAATATATTGATTTCATAAAAAAAAAAATATATGTATTGGTACATATATTCTCGTTCTAATTCTTTAGATTGTGTATTCCTAAAATAAAGATTGTATTAAATATATTTTTTTCTTACCAAAACAAATTATTTAATATTGCTTTAGATTTATAATAATGAAGTTTTAAGTTGTTAAACATATTTATATTCATAATAGTGGAATTGGGTAAAAGAAGGAAATTTTTTAAAGAATTAATACCTTAGATGTTTTTTTAATGATAAAATATCGTTGGGATTTATATTCAAAAGTCGGTAGTTAACAATTTATGATATGTGATACAAAATTTGTTTTATTATATGTGTGTGAATATTTGCTTTCAAATTTTTCAGATTGTCTTTTTTTTAGAATAAATTAAGATGAATGTGTACTATATACATTCATGATATTTTTTATCTTATCCAACTGAAATATTTAATATTGTTTAAGATTTATAATAATTTAAGATGTAGAAAAAATATAATAATAATATTAATATTATCTTCCGATGTAGAGTTATCTTCAAATGATGAAATTATAAACATGCTCATACATAAGTAATAAAACACCAAAACAAAAAAATCACTATAAATTTTGTATAGGTGGTACATTATGATAATTTTTTTTATTGAGATTTTTTAAATTATGTTAGCTAGTTACAGCATAAATTTAATAACTTCATATAAATTTTTTTATTTTTTTTAGTGGTGTTTATATTTAACAATATATATTATTTAATATATAATTATAAATTAATTAATATAATTGTTATTAACAGCCATTTCCTACTAACAAATAGGAATATTTATATAATTTTATAAAAAATAAAAACAAATTTGCATACTTGAATATATTATATGAAAGGAATAACAATCCACTTTCAAATCATGCATACTATATGTGGACTCCGCCAACATTTGTGGACCTACCCCTTTTCATTAAAACCTAGTTAAGTTGCTAAACTTTTTTGCTTTTCCCTTAACCCCTTCTTCTTCTTATTCTTCTTGTCACCTTGCTGGGAGAGTTTTGTAGAGAGAGAAAATTCCGGAGCGATTCCCTGAAGTCCATCCCATCGTTGTCTCCCTCTTGGCTGAGCCTTTATACCCTATGACCATCTCCCTCCTCCATTCGTCCATCTCTCTCCTTTCTCTCCATCCTCCCACTCCACCTTGCTCTCTTGGGACATTTGATGAGAAGTTAATACCATCGTCGGAGCTCATACTTCTACTGGAGATCTTGATGACCAGAGTCAAGGCTAAGGAGATCAACGAACTGCCGATGCTCTCCGGAAGTCTAGGTAGGTGTCTTGCTCTCTTGTTGGTGGTAGGGCTTGATGCTAGAATTGTGGAAGAAGCTTGTTGTATGTGAAATCTTAAGCATGGTTAGAGGTTATTTTCTAATAAGATGCATGTTTTGAAGCTCCTAGTTGCTTGTGATTATGCTCATGCAACCCTTGAGATCCTTATAGCTTGTTATCTTTTTCCTACTCCATGGAACTTGAAATATTTTTATGCCACCTTGGTCTAGTTGCATGTGATTTTAGTGGGTGATCTTATACTCTCATGTGCTCATGGTTGTCTTTGATGATGATGTTTGCTTGTAAAGCTTCACCTTTTTTATTTGCTTTTGGCTTATCCTTGCATGGAGCTATATATATATTTGCATGCATGAGACCATGGCTATTTATTGTGCAGAAAACCATGTTCTCATTTGCTTGAAACCATATGTTTACTGTAAGAAAAATCTCTGTATTTAGCATGTATTCAAGATATATTCAAGCATGTATTTGGCATTCAACAAGTATAAAGAGAGTTAGAAGTCTCCAGCCTGGGATAGGCATGCTAAAGCATTGCCGTAATGCTGAATTAGCCCCTCGTGCGGGTTTTTTACAGCCTCACTCCAAATGCTAGGATAAGCTAACCCAAGGTAGAAAACACTCCCCGCCTAGTACGTTCGGCGATGAGAAATAATCCAAGTGCACCCAGAAGATTCAAGCGATGATGAAGATTCAAGGGATGAAGATGATGGGAAAAGAATATCAAAGCTTCTCTAATCTCACAACATGCAGGTTTTTGCAAGAAAAATGATGATCATCATTGCGGCTTCTCATATCACTCTCTATATAGGAGTTAATCCAATGGCTATAAGGACCACAAAGGATAGCAATCAACGGATACAGCCTAGTTAATAAAGGAATGAAATATTTTATAACCTAGGATGTGAAATGTTGTGGCTTTTTAGGGAGAGGATGTGATAGGTCTGCAAGCTAAGGCATTTTAAAACAAAACCAATGATTTAGGTTTGGTTGTGTTGAAGCCATAGCTCCAACATTTACACCCTTGAATGTTAGCTTGCATGATCCATGCATTGGTGTATGGGTTTTACATGCATACACCTGCCCTTATATATATATATATATATACATATAAATATTATATTTATGTAATATGTGTGCATTACAATAGTGCTTAAGTAGCATGCATCTTGGTTGTGATAATGAGAATTATATATGTATTGGCATAGTAAACCACTATGTTGGTAGAGCATAAGTTGTGTTCAAATTAATTTTAGCTTTTGATGCTTTGCTTTTGTTACTTTCTTTGAATCCTTGAGTTCTAAATTGTGGTTAGAAAGACCATGCTTTGTTGTAGAGTATTTGTATTTTAGACTAGCTTATCATTAGCTTTTGTGCTTGAACTCTTCCAAGTATTCATGTCTATTTGGCTGGCTTTCCCTTGGAATATAGGACCACCCTGAGCAATAATCTTGGATTTCTTTTGAATTTAGAAGATCACTAAGTAAGTAATTCCTTGAACTCTTGTATTTAAAATTTTATTATTTTGAATTTAATTTATATAAATTTTCTGAAAATTAATTATGATTATTCTTTGAAATTTATTTTGGAAATGCCATCACATTCTATTATTTATGTTCTATTTAAATAACTCTTAGACTTAGTTGGAACCTTGGTTTTTATCTTGCCAATATTTATATTTGTTTATGTTTTCTTATCAACCAAATTGTATAATAATATTTTTTTTCAACCATCCAATCATGCAACATGATGATTTGGAATTAAAATCTTAGTCATTCAAACAGAATTAGAGGGTTGGAAGATTTTGAGTATTTATTTATTTATTTATTATTATTATTATTATTATTATTATTTATGAGATGTTTGCTTTTAGTGGAAATTAACTTTTCATTACCTCTTAACGTGGGAGTCTGGCAAGAATTGGAAGTTGGGAATCTTTGTCTATTTATTTATTTATTTTAATTATTCAATTGTTTTTTGTTATTACATGACATTATTTTGGCAAAATAATTGTGAATTGTTGTAACTATTCTTCAAAATAGTAACCCGGTTAAGGTTTGGAAAAGTTGGTATATTTTTTTTTGCATTTAATTAATTAATTAATTATAGATTATTTATTTATTTAATTACCTTATATTATTACATGAATTTTTGGAAGATACGTGCGGATATTCTGTATTCTTGGCTTTGAAATTTGTCTGAATATTTTGGGTCTCCAAATGAGCGATATGTAACCCTGTCAGTGGGGGATTAAACCCTGACCTTGTCGATAAGTAATTTTGAAAAAATGAGACTGCAATTTCGCACCATTTCCGTTCGGTGAAATAATCAACGGCCACCTGATATTCAGTCTCGGGTCACCGAGGGTAAATAATGACTTCTGCTATTCTGGCTCGGGTCACCAAAGATAAACAAATGATTTTTGGCATTTACAGTGAATTTGGAGACATACTCTAGAATATGTTATTTTATGTTTTACACTTTGGTTTTGTTTATACTATTTTGTGTTATTGATTTTATCAAGTTTCAGACCTAAACTTTTGCTTTCAGTTGTTTTTGGATTACTTACTGGGCTAGTGAGCTCATGGATTTATTTTAAATCCTTTTAAAATCAGGAGCAATAGACCCAGGGATCTTAGAAGGCTTCCAGTAGATGCCTTCCTTTGGAGTTGTATTTTTATTGTTGTATCAATTGTATGGTTGTTTAAGAACCTTCTTGTAGGTCATTCTGTATTTCATTTGCTTTGTATTTCAAGTTTGGTTGTAAACCTTAAGTTGTACTCATATTTGGTATTTCTGTCAGTTTATTTTCTGCTTCCAGTCTGTGTTTAGGTTTTGAGGTCTTGCAGGTTCACTAGCCCCCCTCCCCTCAACTCCTCCCCACTCTATGGGTCTGTGGCCATTTGTCAGTGCACCGGGTTCAAGGCGTGACACTATAGATGCATTATTATTGTATTGATGGGTTATGTATTCAAATGATTCAAGCAAAATTTAATATAAAACTTTCGCACCTTTGATTTCTTTGGTAATTTCCACGAGCGATCTGAAGACCTGTAATACTAAAAAATATTACTTGGTTTGGAACAATATAGCTACACAAATATAAAAATCATCAACAAAATAATGTTATTAAAGCTTAACCCTTCTAAAGATAAATTAAACATGTCTAAAAAACAGTTGGATCAATGTGCTTGATATTTTGTTTACTTTATTAATATATATTATATATAATAATTACGTGAAATCATTAAAAAAATATATTTATTTCTAAACAATTATGAGTACTCTTTCAAAGGAGGTTTGGTTTTATTTCTTCTTATTTTTTTGTCCAAATATATTCAAACTAGTGTGAGAGATCCGTGCTGACGATTTGAGAGTTTTTTCGGCATTATTGTTTGATGAGTCAATCTGTAAAAGAATAATATATTAGTTAATATATATTTTTAGTTAATTCATATGAAGTTGTTATTTGATAATTATATATAATATATCATATATATAATACTATATATTGTAATATATTATACGGAATTTTGCACTTTTCAAAACAACAAACGAAACTCTCTCTCTCTCTCTCTCTATATATATATATATATATTTTAAATATCAATATATATGGATAAAAGCAACCTTAACACCCTCCGTTCTCTTGCTTTTACACTCTCTTTCTTTTTGTAATTTTTTTTCTAAACAATATCAATATATATTATCTTTAAAGGGGGAAAATATAAATTAAAGTAAATAACAAATAAATACCAATATATATATATATATATTCAATACAGACATGATTATTACATATAATATATAATACTATATTCTAATATATATTATACTGAATTTTGGAGCTTTTCAAATTATTAATTATTATTTTATATATTTTGTTGTTTCAAATTCATGTATACATGTGTTTCTTCTAAAATATGTATTATTTATTGTTATATATGATAATATATCTTAAGTGAAAAAAAAACACAAATGATGATCTTAAGTAGAAATTATACTTCTTTGGAAGTGTTTGAACTGCTCAGAGTTTCAATTAGTTTTGATGGCACTTCTTCATGACATGGGTTGTAGTTCTATCATTTTAGTGGAATTTTTAACACATTAGCAATAATTATCAAAGAAACTAATAATTACTAAAAAAATTTCAAAAAATTTGTAAACATTACCTCGAATTTCTCAATTAGCATATTTGCATTTGAAGCAGAAACAATGATATAATGCGCATTTTGTTTTATGAAACCTTCCTGTACAGCTTGCTTAATGAATAACAGTAGTGATTTATAGTAGCCATCAATGTTCAGCAATCCGATCTGAAACAAAGAATAATTTAGTAATTTTTTTTTGTAATTTTCATCGTGTAAGTGTATAATTGGAATCAAATTACTAGTTTGTCATATATGCCTAATTGTGCCCAACTAATTACTTCAAAAAGTTCCTCAAGAGTCCTATAACCTCCTGCAAAATAATTAAATTTGACATGAGTGTATTTTTTTTAGTTATTTATTTCAAGAAAAAAACCATAATAGTTATCCAAGAGTGATAACAAAATGAAACATTACATAGTGAACAACAATATATTTAAAAAAAAACACATAATGTAGTGACTATAGTTTGTTGTTTAAAATTATTCCATACTTCTTTATCCATTAGAGTTTCGGGAATAACTCTGAGTAGATGGATAAAAATTTTGGTTAATATGTTAAGAAGTTCTTTATTAACTAAATGGGGTATGAATTTGCTTTATATAATACAATGAATGTAAACCATACCCAAGCAAATGCTTTCCACCATCGAAGATAGTTTGCGATATCCATTAACCTGATATTACATCCTCCATATATTAAATCAATGTTTCTCATTACCTGAATGACAAACATTTGTTAGTTTATTTCTCATATTTTCATTTATAAATTTATTTTTCAAACCAATAACAGAGGAGAAAGACAACAATGAAGAGAGATTGATGCAAAGAAAAACTTAAATAAAGTAAAAAAAGAAGGCAAACCAATTCTTTTCCAAGATTAATGACAGCATTTTGGTAAATTTTTTTTTCTTTCCTAGGTTACTACCACAAAAAACACAAATTGTTTTGAATTTTGATGTAGCCATTCTGTTTATATATAAATAATATAACGCTTGTCCTAATAAAATTCAATGTCCTAATGGAAATCAAATTCCAATTTAATTTAAATTCTAATATATCCTAATCATAGATATATTTAGAATTAAAATTTAAATGTCTTAATCTTAATCTTAATTGATTATTTGGTTGTCTTGGACTAGAATGCAAATTCCAAGGCAAATACAAAATTGCCCCTGAGAACATATCTCGAGGCAAATGGAAAATTACAAAAATTGCCTTTGAAATCGTATCTCGAGGCAAACTGCAAATTACAAGATTTTCCTTGAGAACACATATCTTGAGGCAATCTCAAATATTAGGATAGCTCAAATACACATCCCGAAGCACTCCCAATACATATCCCAAGGCAAATTGGGTTAATTTTTTAAAATAATAATAATAAATAATAAAATAAAAATAAAAATAAAAATAAAAAAACAAAAACAAAACAAAAATAAATTTTAAATTAATAAAAAAATTCAAATTTTGAAAATTTAAAAAAATAATAAAATTAAATTTTAAATTAAAATTTTTTTAATTAAATTAAAAAATAATAATAATAAAATAAAAATAAAATTTTAAATTTTTAAAAAAATACGATAAAAAAATTTAAAAAAATTTAAAAAAATAAAAAAATTTAAATTTTAAAAAAATAAAATTAATTAAAAAAATAAATTAATTAAAAAAATTATTATTCAAATTTTCAAAGGAATGATCCTATCCTATTTTGGTTTCATCTACTACGATTCTACGGGAGAAGTTAGGGTTGAAGATAAGAAGGAGAAGGTTTTCTTTTAAAATGGGAAGAATTGAGAAGGGAGAGGGGGAGGAGACTTGAAAAAAATCTCTGAAAGGAAAAGCTATAAGGTTTTTTTATCTCCTCCCCTATGCTACCATATATATAAACATATATATATATATAATATATATATATATAAAAAAAAATAGAAGAATTCCAGTCTTTCGATGTCAAATGCCTGACTACTTTCTGTCAAGGAGATCGCGGACATGGTTGAATGGCTGAAATAATGCCGCCAACCATGTCCGGCACCCGCTACCTCTACTGCCTGCCATCTAATGCTAGCCGTCGTTGATGCCGTCGCCGTTGATGCTGTCGCCGCTGCTGCCTGTCAAGGAGATCGCGAACATGGTTGAATGGCTGAAATAATGGTGCCAACCATGTCCGACACTCGCTATCTCTACTGCATGTCGATGCTGCTGCTGTCGATGTCACCGCCGTTGCTGCTTGATTGGCTGAAATAATGCCGCCAAGCAGTTTGACACTGTTGCCCGATGCCTGCCGTTCCTGTTGCTGTTCGCTGCCGAAACTACTGGCCAATGTTGCGATCACCCTTCACCGTCGTAGCAATTGGTCTTCTCACGGCTTAGTAGTTTGCAGCCGGATCACCATGGGAGGGGAAGGTTTGATGATGAGTATAATCGCCATGGTATGAAGAGAAGGAGAAGATCATCTCAACATAAACCTCAGCTATCAAGACGTGGGTCTCCTTTTGCAAGATCGAAATCACCCAGTTCTTAGAGGAGGAGATCATCTCAACATAGATCTCCATTAACCAGATGCAAAACACCATCTTCTCCTGTGAAGGAAGGGGCCGGTAATGGAGTTTTGTTGATGAATCATCCATTGTCTGATCTGTGATCAAGAAAAGAAAGGGACGATGGAGGATTGGGATTAGGAGACACTAGAGAAGATGGTCTAGGCTGCAATGAGAGGGCAAAGAATGATCAGATGAATGGTAGTGAGCTGTTCATGTCAACGGGAAGAATACATGAGATGGTAATAAAAGATCATCTTGAATCATACGAAGGAGCCTAGGTTGCCTTCCCATGCTTTCACCACCTAACTGATCAACAACAGAGTTAATAAGCATCAATGCAAACGCCTGCACATCCTCATCAGAGCTCAATGACCCCAATCCATCAGCAGACTCCACTACTATACCTTCTCTACATTCAGCAATAAAAAAAATGAAATATGTTCACCATGTACCATGACCCGTACTTCACCGGGACGATGAGGTCATCGACATCGTCGTCAGAGCTTGGGCATGCTCGGTCAGAGCTAGGGGCGAAGTTCAGGGTCTTGATAAAGGGTAAGCGGGATGGATTGGATGAGGTCATGCATAACGTGTCAATGTTAGAGTGTGATTGAAGAGTTTGGAAAAATACAGCTCTGGTCTGGGTTTGTAAGTGAAGAGATGTGGGTTATGTAAATAAGTCTCAGTTGTGTTTTGTAGTTCAGGTGCTTCTATTGATGAAGTGGAGGTATTAAAGTTCAAAGAAGTTGCTGTAGAAGCATCTCTATAGGAAATCAATGGCTCAGATTGCATCATCAAGCTTATGTGTTTAGTTCAAGGCAGCAAGACTGAATGGTAGCTTAGTGGATTGATTTCATTAGCTTTGGACAGGTGGCTTATGACTAAGCTTAGTAAGTAATGTAAAAGGGGAAAGTTAGTGGATGGTGTGTGTGTGGCTTCTTCTGTTTTTTTTGCAGGTTTACGTTGTAAGAGAGAGTGTCTTTGTTCTGTTTTTCTATGTTTGCTGTAAATTTAATGTTGTTTTAGTGTTTGATTTCTTTTGCAATGTTGTTCCTTTGTGTATGAGGCTTCCAACAGTGGTATCAGAGCTGCTGTTCGTGGTGTTTGGTGGTTAATTTCTTGATGGTTTCGGGTTTGCTATATGGCAGTGTTCCAGTGAATGTTGTTGATGTTGCCATGGTATGGAAGGTGAAAATTATAGTTTGAAGGTGTAGTAACTTGAAGGGTTTTTGTTTTTTTGGTTGTTGTTGGTGGATTGGCTTTGTGAGTTCATTAAGAGGTTTTTGCGAGTTGGATTTGGTGTGCAGTGACTGTGAAGGTGAAGTTAATTATGTAGAAGAGATGGCTTCCTCCTCTACATTTGAAATTTCTCATGCTTCATTGCCAATTTTCAAAGGACAAGGATATGAACACTGGAGCTTTAGGATGAAGACTTTTTTCAGGTCTCAGAAGCTGTGGAAAATTGTTGAAGAGGGTTTTAGTGAAGAGAAGAAGCCAACTGAGAAAGAGATGGAAGATGATGCAAAGGCTTTTTTCTTGCTACAACAAGTAGTGGATGAGTCAATTCTTCACAGATTAGTGAGGTTTGAGACAACCAAAGAAGTTTGGGATCATCTCAAGAATAAAAATCAAGGTTCTTCCAGAATGGTTTCAGTAAAGCAACAAACCTTGAGGCAGAATTTTGATTTATTGCAGATGAAGGAGCAGGAAACAGTGCAACATTATATTACTAGAGTTTTAGCAGTTGTGAACCAAATTAGAGGTATGGGTAGTGAATTGAAAGATGCTGACATTGTATTGAAGGTAATGAGAAGCCAATCTTCTAGATTTGTACATGCTGTCACCTCAGTTGAAGAAGCACGGGATATGTCTACAGTAACTCTAGATGAATTAAGTGGATCTTTGCAAGCTCATGAAGCTAGATTCAATCAAGTTTTTGAGAAGCATGAAGACAAGGCTTTTGTACTGCATGGAGAGTCAAGAGGAGGCAGAAATGCGTAGAGAGGGAGAGGCAGGACTTTTAGAGGAAGAGGTAGAGGCGATGGTAGTTATAGAGGAAGTGGTTATGGTGATCAGAGACAGGTTGGTCAGAGACAACAGTTTGTTAATGAGAGTCTTACATGGCAAAGGGGTAGAATTGGTTTAAGACCATTTGGAAGGTTTACAAGAGGCCAAAGACAGTTTAGTGTGCAGAGATTTAATAGAGGAAACTTGCAGAATATACAGTGTTACAATTGTAAAAAATTTGGTCATACTCAGTCACATTGTTGGGCAGAAATTTTTTTTGAAAAAGGTTCAAGTTCCAGTTCTCAGGATGAAGTGAGTTCTAGTGCATATAGCAGTCTTTTCATTGTACATGAAGGAAAAGAGGGTGCAGAATCTTCTGTTTGGTTGTTGGATAGTGGGAGTTTAAGCCACATGACAGGTAGAAAAGACTTGTTTTATACTTTAGATGAATCAGTACGACATATAGTGAAGCTAGGAGATAATAAAGAAGTTGAAGTCCAAGGAAAAGGCTCGATGATGGTCAGGATGTTAGACAAAGATCATAAATTGATTCATATTGTCAAGTTTGTTCCTCAATTGGCTCATAATTTATTAAGTATTGGGCAATTAACAGCAAGTGGTTATGATATGGTGTTTCACAAAGATGAGTGTAGAATTGTGAATGCTGAAACAGTTACCAATTGTTGAGGCTTCAGAGGAATGGCAACAATTTGTATCCAATGGAGTTTTCAGGTGCTGAGCAGGTTAATGTGGCTGCAAAAGTAGAAGAAATGTCTTTGTTATGGCACAAAAGGTATGGACATTTAAACTTTCAAGGATTACAATTTTTAAATCAACATGATTTAATAGTGGGGCTGCCAAATATGAAATCAGTAAATTGCTGTGAAGACTGTGTGTTTGGTAAGAAAGCAAGACAACCTTTTTCCAATCAGGCAAATCATGAAGAGCACAACAAAGGTTGCATTTAGTTCATGCAGATGTGTGTGGACCAATGCAAAGTGAATCACATGGTGGTAGTAAGTATTTCTTGTTATTTGTGGATGATTATAGTCAAATGAGTTGGGTGTATCTTCTCAAGTATAAGCATGAAGTCTTCTCTTGTTTTCAAAAGTTTCTAGTTTTTGTTGAGAGGCAGACATGACAACATTTGAGGATTCTCAAAACAGATAGAGGGGGAGAATTTACTTCAAGAGAATTTGACTTGTTTTGTTCACATCATGGTATTAAGCATGAACTTACTGACCCCTATACTCCTCAACAAAATGGGGTTGCTGAGAGGAAAAACAGAACACTTGTTGAAGGAGCCATAAGCATGCTGAATTCAAGTAAGTTACCTAATAGTTTTTGGGCATAAGCACTTGTTACTGCCTACTCAAAATTTGCAGAAGCTGGATAGGAGAGCTCTCAAAGGAGTTTTTGTTGGATACTGTACTAATGCTAAGGCCTACAGAATTTATGTGCCAGAATCTAAGAAAATTGTTGTCACGCCCCGTCCCGTGGGTCCCACACGTGACATACCGCCACGACAACCCAGGGGAGGTCCAACACAGCCTTAACCCTTGATTGCCGTAAGGCAACCTGTTTCCTTGTCCTGAACCACAATAGCAATAAACATTTTAACAATCCGATAGACACAACCATTCCTACATATACTCATCACTATAATACATGATACGATACATAGAAAAATCATAACATTGAAAGTCATAAGATAAGGACACCATCCCCTGAACACTGAGTATGACTGTCATACATTTTATAATCTAAATTCACACATATACGAATGTCCAAGAAAAGCATAACAAAGTATGGAGTTGTAACATCCTGGTGGATCCTGCTAATACATGCTAAAATACTTAAATATCATACACAGCTTATACAATACAAACTACTCTGCCCAGCACTTCACGCTTCTATCCCGCTGCTTTGCTATCACCTGAGGGGGAAAAATGAGGGGAGTGAGTAACTAAGTTACCCAGTGAGTGGCTAAACATGGAACTGTATCTCATACATTATAGATTAAACTGAAATGTCAAAAATATATTTCAAATCCTCAAGATATTCAATATACTTTGAATGTTAAGTATAAAGTAAGAAATAAAATTTTCAACAATGAAATGCTTGATAAAACTCTTTAAATCATCATGAAATCCATACAAGTAAGAAATCCAAATCCATTCTTTTGTTTAGTAACTCAAAATCCAAAAGCATATAAATCATCGGTTAAAACAAACAAATATATCATAAATAGCCTCAAAAACCCTCCCTCGCTAACCGTGGCCGCGGTTAGGTCAGGAGCCACCAAGATGCGCATATCTTGGTGTTGGCCGCTGGGAAGTTCGTGTGGTGACTCCGAACAACCCAACTATATACAAGTCAGGGCTCTACGCTCCCACCTGAAATGGCATAACCGGTTTGACAGTATTCCATGCCACCTCTATACAGGTCGGCCCATGGAAACCATCCACACTCTTACTGCAGCAAGTACTGGGGTTTCCCCTTGGCACCATCAAAACCACCCCGTCAAGAACATGAAGGCCGTAGCCCACCATTTCCATGGATATGTTCAAGACCCCACAAGTGTTTGCAAAATAAAATCCAAATATTCATAAGAACACAAAAAGGGTCCTTAGCCAGGACTGTGTGTACAATTCATGAATAAGAGTCATCAAACTAAGTAAATATCATTCTGGCCCGTAGGCTACATATGTACATCCATGGAAAACCAAAAGCTTCACAATGAAATCATAAGTGTTCACAAATACCAATCTCACTCCAAGAGTGAATAACTTGTTTATAATAATTCCAATGAAACCAATTTCATCAAGAACATCATACAAAAGCATTCTCTGAAAATATAGTTCAAGTATAGCATCATCACAAAGAAATTATTTTGTTTCACATATATCTTTATGGACATTATAACAAGAGCATCAAGTTCCGTGAAAACTCAAACTTGAAATCATATATTCTAAAACATAGGGTTTTCTAAATCACAAGTAGTATATGAAATCTTTCCAATAATCATGAAATAAGCCAAATTACGGTTCGTCATGATTTCCAAATCACATTGAAATTATATCAAAAGTCTTGTTAGCAACAAAGAGATTGTCTTTCAAAAATAAGTAAATTTAGTATTATAAGCATGCATGATTTATAGTCTATAATTTAGTAAGTTCCACTCACAAACTTGACGAGCTAATCTCCTTTGGGTTCACTTGTCTAGCAACTCTTTTCCTTTGCTTGATGCCTCAACTCCTAGAAGAAATTAAGAAACCCAAAACACACAAAAACATCATCAATTTCTAGATCAATTTAAACGAAGAAAGATCCTAAAAAAATGAAAAATAATGGTCCTTAAGGCTTACTTAGCACTCTAACAAGATTACCTAACAAGTATGGAACTCTTACAACCCTCAAAACCAACAAAAGATCAAAAGGAACTCAACTTGGTTCGGTGCTACAGTAACACAAACCGAGAAGTTGAAAGATCTCTTCCATTTCTCAATGAATCAAAGATTTTACAAATTTAAAATGATTCTAAACATTAAATCCATGGAAAATCCAAGATTTTCCACCATATAATGAAAATAAACTCACAAGGAAAGAGAGGAGAAAAGATGAAGAAGAAGGAAAGAATCAACTCACCGAATCCTCTCTAAACCCTAATCGAAATCTTCATGATGAAAGGAGATGAAATCTCCACTTCTTCCTTTGTTTTTGGGGATCAAAATGAGAGGTTTGAAGAGAAGAAATGAAGGAAATGGGAGGAAGGAGGAAGAAGAAGAGAAAAAGAGCTAAAGAATGCTCTAGAATCTCCAAGAAGGCCTTATATAGGCCAAGGCTCACGGGCTGCCTTGCGGGCGCAAGGGAGGCCGTGAGACCTTCTTCTGGAATCCTTACGGGCTCCATGCGCCCGCATGGAGGCTGTGAGGCTTACAGGTTGGCCCAAAATCAGCCCAAAATGTTGAGACTTTTTCCTGAAATCCTCACGGGCTCCCATGCGCCCGCATGGAGGCCGTGAGGCTTTCAGGTTAGCTCATTTTAAATGCTCTCCCACACCTTAACCTCCCAAAAGACCTTAACTAAGGTCCTAACACAAGAGGATACTCAAAATACTTAAACAAACAAGTTACACTCAATAAACAAAACATAAGAGGAGTATAGGAAAAGTCGAACTCCCACAATTGTGATTAGTAGGGATGTGACATTTTCTGAAAATGAATTATGGCAATGGGATGAAACAAGCTCTAAAGTAGTAGGCAAGTCAATTCTTCAAGATATGAAAGTGGTAACTTAATCCACAGGAAGTTCTATAACAGGGCATTCGGAGAGTTCAAATTCAGAAGCAAGTAGCAGCAACAGTAATAGTTTGCTTAGAAGACAAACTGAGTTTGTGAGTGATTTAAGTATTGATACTTCACCTATACAAAAGGTGAGAACTTTAAAGGAGATTTATGAGGGTTGTTCTCTTGCTTTAACAGTTCTTAATCGAGGAACCTATGATGATGCTGTCAGCTCAATTGAATGGAGGCAGGCAATGTCCGATGAGGTTAAAGCTATAGAAAAAAATAAAACATGGACTTTGTGTGAGTTACCTGCTGAAAGGAAGGCTATTGGAGTAAAGTGGGTTTATAGAACCAAATATAAACCAGATGGTGAAATTCAGAAGTATAAAGCCAGGTTAGTTGCTAAAGGGTATCCACAAGAATTTGGAGTTGATTATGATGAAATCTTTGCTCCAGTCGCAAGGATGGAAACAATCAGATTGTTGTTGGCATTGGCAGCTCACAAGAATTGGTTGGTGTATCAACTAGATGTGAAGTCAGCCTTCCTCAATGGATAGTTAAGTGAGGAAGTTTTTGTAGAGCAACCAAGAGGATATGAAGTTTTGGGAAAAGAACATTGGGTGTATCGACTGCATAAAGCTTTGTATGGCTTGAAACAGGCACCTAGAGCCTGGTATGGGAAACTTGACACTTATTTCTGTGAACAAGGATTTCAAAGGAGTGAAAATGAGCATACCTTGTACAAGAAAGTAGCAACTGGAGGTAATATCCTGATTGTTTGCATATATGTAGATGATTTAATTTATATGGGGTCTTCAGAGATAATGATGGCAAAATTTAAACAGAACATGATGCAAATGTTTGACATGAGTGATTTGGGACTAATGTCCTATTTCCTGGGATTATAAGTGAAGCAAACTCAGCAGTATATCCAAATCTGTCAGAAAAAGTATGTCGAAGATTTGTTAAAGGCTTATAATATGCAGAATTGTAAACCTGTGCTAACTCCTATCAATTCAGATTATAAATTGCTTAGTAATGATCAAGAATTGATGATAAATCTTACTGGTTACAGGAAGTTGATAGGGAAATTGATGTAAGTGACACATACCCGACCTGATATTGCTTTTCCTGTGAGTTTTCTTACCCGACTAATGCACAAACCAACGAAGATGGCCGTTGGAGCAGCTTAGCATTTACTCAGATATTTAGCTGGAACTCTACATTATGGGATTGCATTCAAGAGAAGGACTGATGGTAAACTTTTGGGTTATTCTGATAGTGATTGGGGTGGTAGTTTTGAAGATAGAAAAAGTACTTCTAGAGTTGTTTTTGTATTTGGCACAGTTGCAGTGTCTTGGATGTTAAAGAAATAGGAAGTTGTGGCTCTATCATCTACTGAAGCTGAATATGTAGCTTTGTGTTCTGCTTGCTGTTTAGGAATATGGATTAAAAAGCTGCTGAATGAATGTGGAGTAAATCAAATGGAGCCAATTTCAATTTATTGTGATAACAAATCTTGTATGGCCATAGCAAGGAATCCCGTAATGCATGGCAGGACGAAGCATATTGATATAAAATATCACTATATACGGGAATTGGTTGCAAAGAATGAGATTCAGCTTGAATTTTGTAGATCTGAGGAGCAAGTGGCAAATGTCTTAACTAAAAGCTTAAATGCAAAGAAGCAGATTCAATTCAGAGAAGCTCTTGGAGTATGTGATCTTCAATCAAGGGGAAGCTGTTAGAGTGTGATTGAAGAGTTTGGAAAAGTTCAGCTTTGGTTGTGTGTAATGTTACTCTGGCGGTTGTCTTCTTTGGGTTTGTATGTGAAGAGATGTGGGTTATGTAAATAAGTCTCAGTTGTGTTTTGTAGTTCAAGTGTTGCTATTGATGAAATGGAGATATTAAAGTTCAAAGCAGCTGCTGTAGAAGCATCTCTATAGGAAATCAATGGCTCAGATTGCATCATCAAGCTTATGTGTTTAGTTCAAGGTAGCAAGATTGAATAGTAGTTTAGTGGGTTGATTTCATTAGCTTTGGATAGGTGGCTTATGACTAAGCTTAGTAGGTAATGTAAAAGGGGAAAATTAGTGGAAGGTGTGTGTGGCTTCTTCTGTTTTTTTTTGCAGGTCTTCGTTCTAAGAGAGAGTGTCTTTGTTCTGTTTTTCTATGCTTGCTGTAAATTTAATGCTGTTTTAGTTTTTGATTTCTTTTGCAATGTTGTTCCTTTGTGTATGAGGCTTCCAACAGTCGAATGGTGCGCTGGAGGACGTCACTGCGGTTAGCTGATTGCTGCACTACTTGGAACTATGTGTTCACGACCGTGCAAACCGCATGGTCGATCAATAGCATCACTGCTCGAGCCTTCATCATCATCACCAACAACTGAAATCATGAATTCATCCATGCGTATATATATATATATATATATATATCAAGCTTGTTCATTTCTATGCCATTATCATTATAAATATAATCAATTTTTGTACTCATTTATCAAAACTGCTCACGTGAGTAGAAACATACATGCATGCTAGCGAAGAGTGGGAATGCATCCTAGCTTCTCCCAACTTGGCCAGACTTTAAATGTATGCAAGTGTGTTAGATCTCAGGAGGACATTTTGAGTATATTGGCCTTGATGGATAAAAATATGATTTTTATAAAAAAATGATGAAATAAGAAGCTGCTGACATTTATACAATTCATATATATATCGACACGCAAAGAAAGAGGAAAGTTAGAGAGACCTGTGATGACACTAGAAGTGATGGTGGAAAAACATCCAATAGAACTCCTGTCTTCATTACTGTCATCAACCAAGCAAAGCATGCTGGTGAAGGATGCGGTGGACTAAAGAATTTTAGGTCCAGAGGGATGCATTGCAGTTTTAGTCATACAAGCAATCAAAGTAGCATTTGAATGTTTGAACAGTGATCCAGAAAACAGGCTTCTTCACCACCAATTGCATGAATCTACTACACTTTTATGGATTCTAATGATCAATGCTCAGGAATTGGATCTTTGGATTTTGATGATGCAGCCATTTAAATTTGCAAATTTTATTTTATTATCACTATAAAGGGCTGGGCCCACAATGAAAGAGACATTTGCAAAAAAATAAAATAATAAAATAAAGAAATGCACGTGGAATTTCCAAAATGAGAAGCATGCATCCTCACGTGCATGGAGAGGAAATAAAAAATATATAATAATAATAATAAAAAAATGAGTATGCATGCACATATGCATATAAAATAAAAAAAAGAAAGTAAGCATGCAAATAAAAAAAATTGATGAGAAGCATGCATACGTGCGTAGAAATAAAAAAAATGAATAATATATATATATAATAAGAAGCATGCATGGGTTTGAACGCATAAGCATTAATTGATCAAGTGGATAAGAATGGTTTGGAGAAATGGTCCCACTTGGCTATACACCATAGCATGATTTGCTCCTTATGTTCCCGGCAGAAGAGAGTTTGCAGGCGCTCACAAAATATACAACATGATGATGATAATGCCGATGATAATGATGATGATGATGATGCTTTGATGATAATGATGATGATGCTTTAATGATAATGCTGATGATGATGTTATGATGATGGTGATGGTTCTTTAAAAAAAAACGTGCAGGCATGCATGTGTATGAGATGAAAAGTAAAAAAAAATAAAAAAATAATGATAATAAATGAATAAAAAAATGCATATGTGCATGAAGTAATGAGAAGCATGCAGAATAATAAAAAATGAGGAGAAGCACATAGGCCCACCATGAAAGAAACACACATGTGAACATGTGACAAAAAAATGAAAAATAAAAAATGACGATAAAAATTAGAAACATGCAGATTCATGTGCATTGTTCATGCATGTTTAAAGAAGATAATGAAAATGACCTATTCATTCCAAGACAACGACCAAAATTATAAAAAAAGGACGGCAATGAAATATACGTCTCAAAATGGCAATGAGGCACGCGACGCAGTGGCAAGGCACAGACAGCAGCGGCAATGATATATATATATATATATATATAAGTGATGTAATAAATATGTTTATATAATAAAATAACAAGATTTATAATTCGCAAATGTTCTTACTTTTACTTGTACTTTTGCCCTTAATCGAAGGTTCCTAAGATTCTAATCTGGGATAATTAATAGTAAAGGATTGTCTCTACTAGAAATGGAAGAAGCTACAAAACAAATATGATATTTGTGCTTCGATATGCCGTCTGGTGCCTTTTTCATGGACATGATGCCAGACGCGTATTTTCTATCCCACAAATTCTCTTTGTTTTCCTTTCACTTTAATTACACTGCAAACTGTAGTAACTATATATAATACATTAAGTGCGAGTAATGAACATGATAATAAAGAAGAATAAGTTAAAATTGGGAAGAATGATATACATTTGTTTTTCCTTAACAAAACAGATGCTTGAACACTTTGAAGAACATGGACAATATATCTCAACAAAAATTGATGCTATTGTATACCGTGTTAAATCTAGCAGACTAATGTTGGAGTGTTGCTTGAGAAAATTACTCTAGCTTTATCAAGGTTTTTGTTGGGATAGCCATTACTACTTCACAAATGCATATATAGGGAGAGATAGCTGGTTTGTCTTGTTCTTCTATAGTTATTTTTATGTTTTTAAAATGCATTATATATATATATATATATATAGAATTTTGCTAGAGATAGTGATCATGTTTTGTTGGATTTTTTTAAAAGAAGAGTGGATTTGCTTTATATTTTGTAAATTTTTTTATTAATAAATAAATCAATATGTTGTTAATATGTTGTACTTTTTTTCCTACTTCTTTACTGTTGGGAAGCATGCTAATTGTTCTATTGGAAATAATTTTACTAATTTGCAAGGTTTTTATATATAATTTTTAATAAATATTTGAATATGACAAATTGATGTTGCATCATAGTTTGTCTATAAAATGACTTTAAAGCAATACAATACAACATTGTGAGGTGACATTGCAATTATAAATACAATTGGATGCCATGGAGTGCATAATTAAATTTAGCCACAATATTTCCTCATAGTTTTTCTACTTTCACAAGGGTTTTACACATTTCCAAAGAACAATAATTCCAATACATAGTGCAATAATGAAACACATTCATCTGCTTTCTTGAAAATGATATTCCTTCGCCACTTGTACCTCTCTTAGATGTCATACAAGGGTTGAGGGTTGATTGAGGTCCATGGTACCAATGAAAATTAAAAGTTATATAATAAGAACATATTTCACGAAAATAAAAACTTAAATAACAATAATTATTTTATTTTAAAGAAATCCAAGAAGGGATCATACTTAATCTAATATATTAGATATTGTGATCTTGACCCTTCCCAAATAAATAAATAATAGATAATTTAAGTCTAAGATAATAACACTCTAGATGCTTTAAAAGATAAGGCCCATAATTATTAAGAATGAGTTCTAACAAAAGATGCAAAAAATAGTTATCAATATATATATATATATATATATATATATATTAAATTGTGTTGTTTTTCCTTGTTGAATTATTATTGGTACTCATTAATTTATTATTTTCTAAGGTATTTTTTAAATGTGAATTCAGATCAATTGAAGAATGGGAGTTGTGACAAATGTTAGATGTGTAGATCTATGTAAATTAGTCAAAGAAATATCAGATATGATTTGATTTGTATAATTTACAGATATTATTTCTGTTTGATATGATTTGATAGGCCTATTATTTTTTTGCAATATTTTTTCACAATTATTTTAAAAGTATGGCTATGGCTTTTTTTTTATTTATTTTTTAAAACCAAATCATATATGAAAAGTGTATTTTTCAAATAAATAACTAATAAGTTGTATAATTTTACATTAAATTTCTATGTTAGGAAGGATAATATAATTTAAAAATTTATTTAGTAATTTCATATTGTTAGGTCAGATGAGAGGTCTGTATATATATATATATATATAATTTTTTAAAAAATCAATTGTTTATATATGTATTGGTAACAATAAAAACTTATTAAAACAAATAAGAAAATGGGAAAGTGAAAAGCCTCGGACATGTTCATCATTTTGCATTTTGTTGTTGAAAAAAACTTAAGAAAATGTGATCTTCTTCATTACTTGCATGGGCACCATTAAAAGTGATGCTTTCACACTTCAGTTGTAAACCTATCAACACCAATATATAATCATAAAACCATTAGAGTTAATTTTAAAACAATAAAAAACCTTACCACTGGTGTGTGTTTAGTAGTCATAACATCTTCAAAAAAAACTTCTATAATAACTGTATCCATGGATGAAATCAATTTTTCAAACTGTTAAAAATTCATCTCATTAGATACCATACAAACACCGATTAAAAACTGCTGACGTTCTTGCAATAGTGTAGGTTATAACTTGCATAAATTATCTAGAACAATTAAACGACTATCTACATGTATAGTTGACAAAAACAACCAACCGAAACAAAAGGTTTTGGGGAAAACAAACAATTTAAAAAGAAATCTTGGTAGGTTGTAATTCGTGCATGTAACAAATTCAAAAGCGTTGTGAATTTACCAAAATATCTTATTGGTTTTAAACAAAATTTATTTTGAAATCATATTTATGTCTAATAATAATCTATCTACATAAATTTATTGTCAAATAATATAGTTCCAAAACTACATTTAGGGAGACTTTTAATTGGGATTGGTTTGCGTTAGGATTAGGGTCTTTCAGACTAAGCAGATTTGTCAGTTGGAGAATAATGGGTTAGCACAAATCTAAAAGAATATCAAACCACACTTATAAAATAATGCAAATGGATCATAACAGTTCCACTAATATGTATATAGAAACAACTATAAAATACGAGTCTCAAAATCAATAAAACAAATACTCACCACCAAAACAACAATTTAATACAATGCAACCAAAAGGAACGCAACATGGTCTACAAATCTCTCTAAACCTTCGATATGGCCATGGCTAGGTTTAGAGCCGTCAAGATACTCATGTCCTTGACGTTGACCCATCGGTTCACCGTTCGGTGACCCCGTGTCACACCCACCCCTTCTACCGAGATAAATGTGGCACCCATCAGTTAAAATTCCCTTTTAACTGGAAACTGACACCCTGTTTTAAACAAAATTAGACCTACAAGTTATAATTTACAACTTTACACCAACTGCAGGATTCAAATACAGAAATACAACAAATATAATAACTCAAATTTGCGGGTACAACCGCTACAAGATCACGATACCAACAAATATAAAGAAAAGTATGGGACCCACTGCAGTCTTGGACCTAACCCTGACTAGCTCTAAACTTGAACAGGCAATCTAGGGTCTTGCTCCTGCAGTTACAGCACATTCAGTTGGTCGGTAGTGGCTTAATAATTTCAAATACTCAAATACAGTATATATATAAAATATATAAATATCAATTTCTCAAATACCATAATTCTAGCAAAATACGTCTTTAAAGAACTTTTGAAACATAAACTCATCATAAATCAATATCAAATCAATTTTCTAAGAAAATCCAAATTGCTGTGAGAGACTGCCCTCCTAAGAGCGACAGCTGGGCTTCGCCCCCTCATCACAACCCAAAATAACAAGTAATATAAAAACCATTCTCAAATCCACAGCCTGAAAACTCTCCCCCACTTAGCCGCCGTCGTGACTAGGTTGGGAGCCGCCAAGGTCTTCATAACCTTGACGTTGGCCCATCGGTCCCATGTGGTGACTCTGGGATCCCGATGTATAATCCAATCAGGGCTCTACGCTCCCACCTGATCTGGACAAATCAACACTCGAGTCCACCACGCCACCTCTAAAAGGGTCGGCCCGTGGGGACCCACTCTCGCGATGAGTCGGGCCTTAGCCCGCCGTCACCATCCAAAACCAACATGTAAATACAAGAATAAAACAATCAGTATAAATCACATCATAGGGATCCTTATCCGGGACAAGCATTCACATCACGAAAAATAAACATCATTTCCACAAAGCCAATGTCAAAAGTATAACAATGCATAAAAGCGATGAAAAATCCGGATCCATGATACCATTCCTATTCCGGGAATGAAAACCAATTCCACAAATATTGTTGGTAAAACATTTTTAAAAATGCTCATATGATTTCACAAATCATTCCAAATCAAAAGCATATATAACCATCAAAAATAAATACATGAATTGAATAATTAAATCACATATACATGTATTTTTCACTATTCATAAATACGTATAATTATACTGGAAACCGATGTATCAATACGATTGTCGGGGAACATCAACGGCAAGTAAATATACGTATATTTTAACCTTTATATGCTAAATTAAACATGATAAAATGAAATACTTAAATAATTATTTCCAAAATACTAGCCATTAAACAGTTATTTCAAAATAATAATAATTAATTAATTTTTTTAAAATAATAGCCACTACCAACTCACCTGGTGTCCTTGAGTTAATTCCGGGACACTGGAACTCCCTCCCAAGCCCTCGAACAACACCTAATGAGAATAATATAATAAAAAAATAAATATCACATTGAAACCCAAAAAATACAAAAAAACCGAGTAATTGACTCTCTAATTGGGCTCACTTATTCCAATCGGTTAAAAACTCGGCCTTGAATAGTTAAATCGGTCTCCAATTGCACTTAAATTAACTTAATTTAGGCTAAACACTGCTGAACCAATTTGAACCAAGATCAATTCCACTGAACCAAGTTTAATTGCACTGAACCAAACTCAATTTCACTGAACCAGATTGAACCAACCCAATTCTTATACAAAATTTCCTGGACCAACTTGGTTCAACCGAACCCAAATTTTCTTGAATTGGTTCAGCCAAAATCCTTAGCCCAACATCCAAACCAAGCCCAAATCAATCTCAACCAACTCAAATTAACCAAACAATTCAAGTCCAACCACACTCAATTTGATTTGATCAAACCTAGACCAAATTAATTCAATTAAACCCAACCACACCAATTCTCATTCAAACCCAAGTCCATCTCAACTTGATTTGATCAAGCCCAACTCAACCAAATCAACTCAACTCAACCAAATCAATTCCAACTTAGTTTAATCTAATCAAATCAATTGGACTAACTCAACCCATTTCAATCCAACAATCATCATTAACACCTTAATCATCCTAATCATCAATTTAATTAACTAAACCAAAATAACTTCAAGCATTCATCATCAATAACAATCAAGCAAGTTTTTTTATTAATCAAAACCAAGTCCAAATCTCATCAATAACAAGATAAAACTTTAGCATCTTTGCCCAAGTTTTTCAACCAAATAAAAATGCATCATTTCAACCAAATAACTCTTACCAGAAAGCAAATCGAAACATCTCCGTGAGACTTTCTCCAAAGTTCTCCAAACTCCTTCAAGCCTCCCATTTTCCTTTTCATTTTCATTTTTCATTTTTTTTTTCTCTCACGGGTTACTGTAGCAGAGTGGTGGAGAAGGAGATGAACAATCATCAAAAGTCTAGATTTTTCTCTCAATTAACTCTTCAGCCGAAATTCACTTTTAGTCCCTCAAAACTTAACTTCTTACAAAACAGTCCCTGAAAAACTCACAAATGATCCCTGGATTATAAAATAATATTCTCAAAAGGTCCTTTAAAATTATCCAATGGTCCTTGGATTATAACACAATATTTCCAAATGATCCCTTCAACTTACCTTTCAGTCCTTGGTTTCCAGAAATATTTTATATCAATCCTTTTTCTATTACTCTTTAACCCAAAATCTTTTTATAAAACTTTTACGCTTAAGTCCTTGCATTACGTCACTTGGGGTTTCTCAACGATATTACTACGTAGAAAAAAATCTTCACTGTAAGCTATATAATGCACTTAATATATTTTCCAACAGTTAATCACGAGGTTCGAGGTATTACACCCAGCTTCGATGAATGTCAGGTTGAGGGCTCTGACACTCCCACTGAACAAGACCATAGAGTTAGTCGGGTCTTCCGCCACCTCGGCGAAAATTCGGCCACTACTACTGAGGGTCAGCATACAAACCATCGTGTAAGCGTGATATAATACGAATAAATCGTATAGGGGTTAACATGCAGGACAGAATATTA